>NC_071507.1:195551306-195836306 GCF_027887155.1 Malaclemys terrapin pileata | reverse complement strand
ACGGGGAGCAGCAGCGGTCAACTCGCCGCCATCCTCACGGCCAGGTAAATTGACCTAAGATACGCCGACTTCAGCTACGCTATTTGTGGTCAACCCCCCCGCTAGTGTAGACCTGGGCTCAGACATTCTAAGCTTCAGAGTGACAATCCTGGAATCTTGTTATATAGATAACTATATATGTTATACGGTTAAAGAAAATAGGCAACAATTCTGCATAAGAAGAGAAATAGGTCACTTTTCCATCTTTAGATTCTATGTGAAATCCTGATCCTATTGTAGTCAATGAGTCTACATCTCCCATGATTTTATATTCTGCATGCATCAAAGATTACATATAAACACATAGACGGAACCAAGTTCTGATCTCTGAGACACATGTACTGCTCCCTGCCGAAGTTAGCTAAAGCTTCCTGTGAACATTCAGGAAAGATTTTGGCCCCCTGATTGGCCTAATTTATCATTAGTAATACAGTATATGGTTGTCCAAGGGTAAAAAGTAGCTCTAGAGACTCTAGAATATTGCCCACTTCTTACTGATATAGCCCCTCCAAGATGGCTGGTATTTGTTATGTTGTACCCAAAAAGGGACAATGAATGAAAAGGTTACACACACAAAAATGGATTGTTTCAATTATGTTACATATGCAATAAATAGTACATGGAAAAGGAGATAAATGAGCACGTTTCTTGAAGCCATCTTATACATTTTGAGGGAAACTCATTGCTCCCTGGGGGAGCAGTGGTTGCTCGGAAGAATGTGCAGGAAGACATGTGAGAGGATATGGTGGGACATCCCATATGGGCTATGTCCTTACAGTATGGACTATTGCCATCTGCTGTCAGTTCGAAGGGAAACCTAGTACAATGGGTTTTTATCATGTGATACATTTTAAATTAATCAGATTAATGATAAAATACAAAGTGTTGAAGACATACAAAATACATGTATTTAGACACACTTATAGACTGACGTGTAATGTAATGCATACATTATGTATAACATAAGCAGTACATACACATACCCCCTAGCCAGATAATTCAGTAAGCTCTTCTTGCTAGTTTTACCAGAGAAGCACTTCATCTTCTGGTTTAAACCCAAGAATAGGAGTCAGCGGAAGTAGATCTGGGGTCTAGTCCTGTTACTGACACTCATTTTCTGAATGATGTCACTTGTGTGAATTTCCCTAGAAGGTGACTGATTTTTGGTAGTTGCAGGAATCTCACAAGAGCTGATCTCTAAAGATTTCTACCACTCAAGATGGAAGAAGTATCACACTGTCAGCTGACTTTTGTGAGATCAGCAGTTTGGTGATATAAATTTTATGAGAGCAGCTTCTGAGTCCAAACCAAACTGCAATACTGGATTATGTCATAATGAACCCATGCCTAAGCCTGATCCAGATGTTAACAGTAGCTCCTCTTTCTACTGATTATCCTATTATGTAAGTAATAACTGTGAATTGGAGCAAATTCTGAAACCAGTCTGAGTACGTTAACATCACGCTGTGGCTTGGTGTAAATGTCATCATGGCAATTCGAAGCTAGGATTTTCCCAGTGCTGGAGATGGGCCCTTCCCTGACACTCAGTCATGGTGAAACAGCCAACTTTTTCTTACTTCATTGTTCTTCATGATAGTGATAGGTTTTTCAAATTCAGGGTTTTTATTACTTGGACCACTGACATGTGAGCGCCTTACTCTTCAGTCCAGGAGCCAGGTGTTTCAGAGAAGGGGTCTTTTTGACTAGCTGCTTCATCACCTTCTGGTCCTGCTCCTTGTACTCTGAGAATGGACTCCTGGAGAATGTGCCATCTTCCAGGATCAGGTTGTGTGACTAAAGTAGGCTGAAATGTTTCCATCAAAAGATAATTCCATTTAAAAAATGGCTTTGTCAAAAACAAAATTTTTAAACTAATCCCCCCCCCCCTTTTTTTTTCAGTAACATTTCTGGTAAAAAAAAAATCGATTTTTGACAAATACAAATTTTACCAAAAAACAAAAACCAGAAACAGTTTTGAAAACATTTCCATTTTTTTCATCGACAAAGAAACAAAACTATGTTTATGGGAAATTTTGACAAACAGTTTTTTTTTTTTTAAATTCCTGTAAAAAGTAATTGGTATTTTCCAACCAGCTCCAGCCGTGAGGTGATCTTGAGGATAACATTGGAGCACTCCAGACCATCCGAGTTGATCTCTTGAGGTTCCAATTTTGTTTACAGATGTACAGACAGGGCTGAGTAAGGCAGGTGCATATTTCTTACCCCATTTGTCCACCCTATTTTTTTTTTAAATCTCTTACCTATTCATTTTGTTTTAAATATACTTTCAATGTATGGGTCATGAGATTCCATGAGAATAAATTTGGAATAATTCACTGGAATTGTCTCTCCAGCTTTATCCCTGTGTTAATGTTAGAATAATCAAAATCTGGCTCCAAAATCCTAGGGAAAACGAAGGAGTTTTCTGAAAATTAAGAGATTTATCACAGGGTTATTGATCAGAGTGGTAACCTTCTCACCTCTTGAGGAGAGGGTGCTTGTCAATTTGAGAGAGGCTTTACTAAAGTTTGGGCTATGCCTTTGGAAACTCTTTTCTTTCCATTTCATGTTTCTTCTCCTAGATGGCAACTTGGCCTGTCAGTTTTGTGTCACTGGTTGTTTATGCCATAAATGTCATTTGGAATGACAACACTAGGAAAAGGTCAGGGCTATTACTGCACATGCTTAAACCCTGGAGCTTAATACAGTCAAGACACTATGTTTCACCTCCTAGGAGAGGCTGGAGAGAAGGCATTAGGAGGAAATAGGTATTTTGCAATGCTACTCCATGGAAATCATTCCTTGGGGCTCAGAACGGGACATAACAGAGTGACCTTTTAATTTTGATCCAGGTAATGTAAGTTGATGAATTAACAGCAACTGTTAGCATTGCTGCCATAGAAGGAGAGCTGATTGTGCCTTATTAGTTGTTTGCAGTGTTGTTGTAAGCAGTGTTAGTCCCAGGATGTGAGAGACATAAGACGGGTGAGGTAACATCTGTATTGGACCAACTTCTTCTGGTAAAAGAGACAAGCTTTCGTGCTTCAGCAGACCTGAAGATGAGCTCTGTGGAGCTCAAAAGCTTTTCTCTTTCACCAACAGGAGTTAATCTAACAAAAGATATTATCTCACTCGTCTTCTCTCTCTTTATTACAGCGTGGAAACTGAATGGTGGTCATATGACAGGACGCAGGGGCGGCTCTATGTATTTTGCCACCCCACTCACGGCAGTCAGGCGGCTTTCGGCAGCGCGCCTGGGGGAGGTCCACTGGTAATGCGGATTCGGCGGCATGCCTGCGGGAGGTCCGCCAGTCCCGCAGCTTCAGCGTACCCGCTGCCGAATTGCCGCCAAAACCCCGGGACCGGCGGACCTCCTGCAGGCATGCCGCCGAAGGCAGCCTGACTGCTGCCCTCACGGCGACTGGCAGGTTGCCCCCCACGGCTTGCTGCCCCAGGCACGCGCTTGGTGCACTGGTACCTGGAGCCGCCCCTGACAGGACGTAATCGATAGACCATATGCTAGTTGTGATTGTTCTGCATTTGCTTCAGTGCCTAGACTCTGTGCCAGAGGGACTATGGGCTGTCCTTGCCCCTTTCTACTTGCTTAGGAGTTGCTATTCTGGGGAGGGGTGGGGGCAGGGGAGAAGAAAATCAAATTCTAAATGAATGTAGTAACAGGAGGAGAGAAAACAACCTTTGCTAAATGCTACTTCCTGACCTCTGTGGCTTTGTTAAGGAAACTCATGCCCAGGTGACTCTCCAAGTGTTAGTAGACTCCCTAGATGGTTTTAAAAAAAAATCCGTGTGAAATGTCAATCACACCATTTGGTCAACAGCAGCCTGATCTGAAGAGAGAAACAAGTCAATCACTCTTTTCACCTCTACATATCACAAGCTTTTGATTGGTCTATGGCAAACGTTGGTAAGAGAAAATATTTGGTTTTGATGCACAGCCAGGTGGATAAGTTATTTTTTTTTAACTGCATATGCTGTTAGCTGGACAATATCATACTTGCTGCATAGCCCCCCATTCAGGTACATGCTTAAGTAAGTATCTTACTAACTTTCATTCAATGAGACTACTCACAGACTTAAATTAAGTGCTTTGCTAGATTGGTACCACGGTCAGGAGAAAGCAATTTTAATTGTCCCCATCCACAGAAGAACATCTAGGATCTTGGAATTTAGTGAATAAATACGCAACTATATATTTTAATGTATCAAACATCTATTGAATTCTCCATAAGCTTGTCCACTACCTCCCTTGGTAACATACACAATTCCTTGTCCCTCACCAGCCTTAGCCAGCCCTGAAAGGGGTGGTTTTCATTACACTACAGGTTTCAGCTCTGAATCTAGCAAGCACCTGCTTAAAATAAGAAGGCAATTGCTGTAAACCCAGCCAGGAGAGGTTAGGTATTTGTCCCTATTCACATTGACATGTGGATCCTTCTCGAGTCAAACTTCTCACTAAAGCAGAATGAAAGTGACTTACCATACAACTGACAAGTTCATTACGTTGTTTTCAGCATTGGTGCAGCTGTGCTGGGCGCAGGATGTGAGAGAGACAAGGTAAATGAGGTAATATCCTTTATTGGATCAGCGTCTGTTGGTGGAAGGGACACACTTTCAAGCTTCACAGAGCTCTTTTTCAGCTCTGAGGATCTGTGAAGCTCAAAAGATTGTCCCTTCCACCAAGAGAAGTTGATCCAGTAAAAGGATATTACCTCATTTGCCTCAAGTTTATTATGGGAAGCAGGTGGTTGGAATTCACCTTTCTCCCCACAAGCAATTCATATAGAAGTGTTGTCAAGGTAAGCCACCTTTTAAATAAAATAATACCCTTGCCTGTAAATGGAAACCACTAGAAACGGACTGGGTCTCTTTGGGACTTTAAGAACTTTGATAGAACCTGCATCAGTCCTCCCCCATTTGGTTAAAACAAAATTAAATTTACAGTAAGAAGAAAAAATCCTCAACATTTGACATGAAGCTCAGGTGTGACTTCTTGATCAGAAATGTTGTACAGCACAAAGTGGGCAACTGCTGTGCTTATTTATCTCATTTTAATTATTTATTTCAATTTTACGAGCACTTATCTAGTAATCTTGGCACTTAATGGTCCGTGAAAACAGGGCCAGAAATTCAAATTGATCCAGAGCTACCCAAAAAGCTCCTGGTTTGCTTTCAGTAAAACTAGAGTCATGACTCCCAATGGTCTTGCTGTACGATACATGAAGAAAACAGAGACTCTTTAATAATTATTATTCCATGGGGGCAAACAAAAATGTGCATTAAGGAACCTTGATTGGTCCCATCTGCGACAGTAGATTCCTGGCACATCTTGAAGGGGACTTTACATTCACCGTCACGGCTAGTGCTCCTTCTTTTTCAATAAAGACATGCACATTCTTTATTAGGATGGGTTTTGGGGGGCATTTATCTGCAACCATTCACCTAACTCTGATAACCCTGCAGCCTTTGATGAAAAGAAATACCAAGTCACAGCTGGGGATTAAAGTCAGGCCTTGCAGCTACCTTGCGTGTGCTACACCAGCTCAGCTCCTAGGCACACCACAAAGTACACATACTGTAGTTGAACCCCCTGGGTTTATGCTGCAGCAGTCTGACTGGATTAGGAATGGAATCCTAATTGTTGGTCTTAGTCAGAACAGATCTGATTCCAATAGGAGGCAAACATACGGAATCAGGCTCGTGGTACGCCCCCTCCCGTCCCCAGTCCTCTTGTCATAAACAATAGTTGCAAATGAAAGAACATCAAGTGCTGTTAATGTTAGTTATTCAGATCCCAGCTCCAATTTGAACTTCTTCTGGGAGTTGAGATGATTGGCTTAATTCTTTGCATTCAGAGAAATGATGGATTTATGTAGCAAAGGCAACACAGCAGGGGACAGGAAGCAAACACATCTAGAATTAAACCATCTGAACCACTATAGGAAAACTAACAAAAGAATTATCGCATAGGACAAGTAAAAGTGTATGTCCCCTTAACTTCGCTAGATGCAAAATCCCCGTAGATGTGTCTGGTTTGATAAAACTCGGGGAACAATAATATTTTACTAAAGAAGGTGGGAGGCGGGGATGGTGGGAATAAACTGTGCTTCCCCATGTCAACCAGCATTGCAGAATTAAATGGATTCACTTGACTTCCTCTCCATGCCAGGGCCTGTTTGTTTCAATCTCAGTGGTTATTTCTTACCACTGGAAATTAATAATATTTCCAAAAAATACTGTTAAGTGGTGAATTTTCCATTAAAGTAAATTGAGGATGCATTGCTATTACAGTCATATAGCCTTCTGCAGATGTACCTGTAAGGTACTGGAGGATTTGGTGCCATTATGGTGCGTGGGCCTATTAGTGTGCCATGGGTTAGGGGATAGGGCATAGGTGGAGTGACGAGATCTGGATTCTATTTCTACCTGTGCCACAGGCTCAATTGGCTGATCTTGGGTAAATTTATCCTCCTGGTGCTTCAGTTTCCCTGTTTCTATTCATAAAGTTCTACATATTATTTTCTTGAAGCCCCATTATAGGGATATAATTTTACCCAATTTTGGAGAGAATTTTTAAGCCTGGAATTGGTCCCAGTTATCCACCCAGAACTGGTAGTTAGGAGTTGCATGTAAACCCATTGCCTCTTTAATTTGCACAGGAGTCTATAGAAAACCACAGAGTACAATAGCAAAAGTATCTTAGGTATGGCACTTGACCTACAGTAAACAGAAAGACTGTGGTGTCTGAAAAGTAATATGGAGCAGGAATGGATGGATTGCATTGCAAGATGAATGGAAAGCAGTGTGGTCTGGGGAGTGTTCAGATTTTTTTTGTTGTTGTTTCAAAAGGAATTTTTTACCCCAGGCCAGAAGCCTGTGTGTCAGGGAGACTGTCTCATTTCTCTGCTCAAAGGCTGTCAGAGATGACTGAGATTTGAAAAAGCTTTCTGATGTTGATGAGGTCAAGGGAGGCAGCGCTGCTAACTATCAGTCACTGCGTCACTGGTGAGCCGAGATGACACGTGAAAGTGAAAAAAACATGAAGCAGTGATCTCTGGAGGACCAGGGAAAAAATAAAATAAAATAAAAATTGGGAAAGAAAGAAGAGGTGCAGGTCAAATGGTCACGCAAGGGTTTATGGCATTAGTATTCAGCTGAAATAAGGGAAAGTATCTCGGTTCCCAGTTGGAAATGTTCTGAAGAAAGGGAAACTGACTGGAGGCAAAAGATATATTAATATTACTCCACTTAATCAATACATAAAATCCTCCAATGTATTTTTGTACAAGCCTCCTCTGCAAAGTTAGCACCTGCAGTGGTTTCTGATTCTATCGAATTGTGCTTGCAACAGGTTACGTCAGGGCTGCCCAAAACAACTGGCAACAGAAAAGGGCCGTACAGGTTGGCAGCTGAGCAGCCAGAGGGCTGCACTTGATTTGCATAGAATGGAGCAGATAGTCACCACTGTCACCTTAAAACTGAAGTGCAGAGATTATCGGTCCCGACTTGCAATGAGCCACGAGGAAGCTGCTCATAACAAGGTGGAGCATCGCGAGCTGTGAGGTTTAGCCACCACTGTTCACATGGTTCCAGAAGGAACATTCCATGCTGGGACCTGTAGTGGCTGGGGGTTGCACTTCTGTATTAAGCAGTTGTGTAGGATAACTGGCCTTGAGGACATAAATTAAACCATAAAAGGCAGAGTTATATCAGAGTAAGAGATTGTGCATGGGAAGGGGTGATGCTGTACCAGCATAGCTATATTGGTTTAGAGTTACACCTTAAAAAATGTCTCCTGCAGAGACAAGGCCTAAATATGATGCCTATACTGCAGACCTCTGCTGTCATAGCTATGTCAGACAGGGGTGTGAGGAGGTGTGATCCCTGACCGAACGTGCAGTGCCAGCAGTAGCCTCTAGTGCAGACGCAGTTATACCAGCAAAGCTGTGCTTTTACCAGTACCACTTGTTTCACTTCTGGAGAGTGGTTTTATCATATCAGTGCAAAGCACAGCTTTGCCGGTATGGCTGTATCTACACTAGGAGTGCTTTGCCAGTACAGCATACCAGTATTCCTACACTGGTAAAGCACTCCTCGCCTGTACGCAGCCTGAGTCTGCTGAGACTTCTGGAAACATCTCGTTCACACAGGCAATGCTTAAGAGCGCCAGCTGATTCAAAACCCAGAGGAAAACTCAGCTGAAATTGCCAATTCTGCCTCATAATCGGTCAAACCACAGGGGTAGATTCTCATTGATGCTAAGGCCCCTTTTGTCCTGTTTTGGCACTGTAAAGTGGCCTTTGTGCGGGTGTCAAGGACAGCACGCAGCCACTCGTGCACTCTGAGGGTACTTTCACACTGCGTGACAGCATAAAGGTGTCAATGATAGGCCCTATAGAGTTGAATTTCTCAAAATTGGCCCAATTCTCTCGAAACCCATGTGTGTCTGGCTGCCTGAATCTCATTTCCAAGGGGAGCAGTGGGGTCAAAAGACATAGCTGGCTTCAAGACCAAGCTTGATAAGCTTATTGAGAGGATGGTATGATGGGATCGCCTAATTTTGGCAATTAATTGATCTTTGATTATTAGCGGTAAATATGTCCAATGGCCTGAGATGGGATGTTAGATGGGGTGGGATCTGAGTTACTACAGAGAATTCTTTCCTGGGTGCTGGCTGGTGAGTCTTGCCCACATGCTCAGGGTTTATCTGATCACCATATTTGGGGTCGGGAAGGAATTTTCCTCCAGGGCAGATTGGCAGAGGCCCTGGAGGTTTTTGCCTTCCTCTGCAGCGTGGGGCACAGGTCACTTGCCGGAGGATTCTCTGCATCATGAGATCTTTACGATTTGAGGACTTCAGTAACTCAGACATAGGTTAGGTGTTTGTTACAGGTGTGGATGAGTGAGATTCTGTGGCTTGCGTTGTGCAGGAGGTCAGACTAGATGATCATAATGGTCCCTTCTGACCTTAAAGTCTATGAGTCTATCATGTATCCAGTCCTGCTTGTCTTGTGTGACTAGTCCCATTGGGTCAGATCCTCAGCTGCTGTAAACTATTGTAGCGATACTGAAGTCAATCGAATAACTGCTTTACACCAGATTAGGATCTGGCCTATTGTAATCTTTAGGACCAGCTGCGTGAGTAAAGCAAATTGGATGTAGCCTTAGTTGTTTTTTTCTTTTTTTTTAATCCACTGTGAAGACACCCACTGCCAATTCCTGGACAAGTTGTTTTATTTTAAGTGTAGGGAATGCTAGATATCTACAGCACAAGTCAAATAGTGCGGGAACAGTTACAAAGACTGATCCCAGCTGGTGTCATAGCTCCATTGACTTCAATGAACCATAGCAACATTCACCTGCTAGCAAGAGTTTAGTTCACCCCTAGGTAGCAGTCTGGAATTTTAGATAGCAATGGGAGAACTGGTTCAGGTAAAATAGTGACATATCTTTATCTTCAGTTGGCTAGATGCAATCTGGGGGTGGCCCTGGAAACGGAACCATTGATTACAAAAGTGAAACTCATTAAACACAAAGCGCAGTTGAATGCACAAGACAAAACTAAAGAGTTTTTTTTTTTAAATTAGGTGCTTAAGAGCAGGCTCTTAAGTCCATATTTAGGCTAAATGAATGGTTTTATAGAAGTACTGAGCACTCAACAGCTCCCATGCACCTATTTCTGAAAACTTGGCCTCAAAAAAACAAGAGAAAAATATGATTTTTCCTAATCTCTAAACTGCCCCTCCTGATTCAATGTATTTGAGTGGGACAAGGAAAGATTTGCCCCTTATACTAAAACCCCATCACTATAAATTTACAATACACCTTTTTTTTTCTTTCCTATAGGGGAAATCTTTTGGGGTGTCTTTCCTGTTTCAGACAGCTATAAGACTTGTCACTGTTACAGAGGAAAATAATTTGCCCTTTGTAACAAGATTTTACTCTGGAGTAAAATATATTTTTATTGTGTGTGGTTTTAGTTTATATGGCTACAATCAGCCTGCATTGAATTTTTTGTCATCCAGAAGTAATTTACATTAGTCATTTAAAAAATCATGCCTTTCTATTAAAAATAGAGACACAGAGAGAGTACCCAACAACAACTTGGAGTAGATTTACAGTTCTTCAGCCTTTTCTCTTGCCCTGGAGCCTGATGGGACTCTGGTGTCCTTGGAGGAATGGGAGAAGGAAATGCTAGGGGCCAATTGCTGATTTTATCATTCAAACGCAAAATTTGTTACACCACTTTATCGGTCACAGGGAAAGCAATTATAGTGTGGTTCAATTTTCCACTCAATGGCTGTACTGGGGATCAAAGTCAGTTTTTATGATGGGAAAAAATGTTTTGCTATTTTATTTGTTATTTAAAACTAAAAAAGCTGGCACTTTCAGTACAACACATTCTGGGGGGATTTTTTTCCTTTCCATGAGATAAGCCAAAAGAATCAATGCTTTCTCCTTTTAAATAATCAGTCCCCCCCCCACGCCTTACCATCATAGCATTAAGCCCATTGCAATGTAGAAATGAAATTGCCACGCTTAAAAGCAATGCAGCATTAGAACTCTAATCACAAAGACTGGAGGTGAAATTGACAGTATGCCACACTGCTTATTATGAGTTGTTTTCTTTTTGTACTTTTTTCAAAAAAGGATGTTCGATAAGTATGTACCCTCTTATAAATTAATTGCCACGGAGATATAAAATACTTCAATGGTGGCTAAATATCTGATCAGTTTGTGAAAAGTAGACTGATTTATTTGGTGGTCATATGAGACATTTTGGTTTGGATTCCATTACTGCAAACAGATCACTCCAATTAAACATGCATTCTCTTTTTTACTGTAAAATTTTTATTTATTCCTCAACAAGGGGAAGAGGGAAGCAGACTACAAGACAACTGAGAAAATGCAGTCTAGCCACAGCTGTAAGTGTAATAATAATACTTACAGTAGCCACTTATGAAGAGCTTTTCATCTCCAAAGCTCTTTACAAACGTTAACTAATAAATCCTTAAACCATCCCTGTGAGGTAGGAGAGTATGAGCAGTAAGAGCAAAATGTCACCACATCAAAGAAAATCACATCAATTATTTAGTCAAATATTTTAATCACACATTCTCAGAAAGCAAGACAATCTCATGACGATTTTCTTGCTTTTTGCACTTATTTGATGTGTTGTGTTTCCTAGATTTCCTGGATAACTTAATGCCACAGACCAATCAGCAATTTTAAGTTCATTAGCAGTCTTCCATTTTTGCAAAATTTACTTTTTCCCTTCTTGACATCAGAGGTGTCCGTGCCATAAATGATTCTTGTGCCGTGCTAATATTTAAGCCCTGATCTTGCAACGTTCTAAAGCAAGTGCTTCACTTTAAGATTTAAGACTTTAGTATTGAAGTCAATGGGACCACTCACGTGCTTAAAGTTAAGCATGGGCTTGGCTAGATCTGGGTTTAAGACAGAAATCATTAGGCAGATTAATAATATATGGAGATATGCCTATCTCATAGAACTGGAAGGGACACAGAAAGGTTATCAAGTCCAGTCCACTGCCTTCACTAGCAGGACCAAGTGCTGATTTTGCCCCAGATCCCTAAGTGGCCCCCTTAAGGATTCAACTCACAACCCTGGGTTTAGCAGGCCAATGCTCAAATCACTGAGCTATCCCTCCCCCCTCTAATAATGGGTATTGAACCATTTTGTAAATGGGGGCACCGTGTAGCTCAACTCCCAGTGCAGCTGATCTGCTCAGCTTCCCACAAGAGGCACTCACCACATCACAGGATCTGGCCCCAAGCCTCCAGGGACAAAAGAACCTCAGCCTTAAAGGCAATCAGTGATCAACAGTATATTTGCTCTGACAGTTCCCCCCTCACTTGTATCTATAGACCCACTGATAGCGTACAAGTAAGTTCTTAACACAGCATTCATGTAACCTGGCTTGCTTTTCCAGGTTGGTAGGGAAAGTACACTGCTGCAAGTCTGCTGTGTTTTATTGGAGGAGGACTCTGGAGTTTCTAAGCAAAAGTCAGGCTTGTTTTGAGAAAGGTGCTCAGTGGAGCTGGTCAGAAAAAAAAAAAAGTAAAACATTTCAAAGTTATTTCCATTTTTCAGGGTTCAAAATGGATCCATTTTCTGTGACTTTTGCTTCAAAACTGCCATTGGAGATGTTGGTTCACAGATCTGGTTCTCGGTCAAACTGTTGATAAAAAGTACCACGAGAAAGAGAGAGATTTTAAAAAAAGCAAACTTCTTATTTTTCCAAATTTGAAGAAAGTGTTTTAATTGAAAAATGGCCTTTGTTTTAAAAGTTTAGACATGCTCTGGTGTTCAGATACTACGGTGAAGACTGCCAGTGTAGGAATCTGGCAAGATGGGGGCGGGGGAAAGGCCCCAAACGATCTTTCTGTGAAATCAAAAACCGGTGGAAGGTGCTTCTTTCAGACTGGATGTTGCTTTATTTGTGGATTGTCGGACCCTGAAACTCATACTGGAAGTTCCAGCAAGGTAGGAAGGAACCCATGTAAATAGGTTTCAGAGTAGCAGCTGTGTTAGTCTGTATCCGCAAAAAGAAGAACAGGAGTACTTGTGGCACCTTAGAGACTAACAAATTTATTAGAGCATAAGCATATGCATCCGAAGAAATGGGCTGTAGTCCACGAAAGCTTATGCTCTAATAAATTTGTTAGTCTCTAAGGTGCCACAAGTACTCCTGTTCTTCTTCATGTAAATAGGAGCAACCTATTTGAATGGAAGCCCTTCAATTTCCTGGTTGCTGTAGAGATCAGGAGGTTAGATTCTAGCCCCTGGACTCCATTCCTATGGCAGCCTCAGTTCCCAAAGCCCCCAGAAGACTTCCCCCGCACAGGAGCAGCTTAGAGCTGGCTTAAACCCTGCAGTGCCCTGCTCAGCGCTAACACATGGCGATAGCAGGGGCAGGTGGATGAGTGGCCAGAATGCTCTATGCTCCGGCTATTCTGAGTTGCAGAGCAGCCGTTAGCAAGCTGTGTCACAGTGCTGTTTTACAGCAGCTTTTGGGTCTCTTTTAATTTCTCCTCGGGGCAGCACCACCCTCAAGACAAGGAGAGTTTGGGAGGCCATAAAATTAGTATTCCACTTGTGTTGTGGTACAGCCTAGGATTTTGCCCAGTGAAGGGAAAAAATTACATTAGAAAAAGAAAACAAAACCAAAAACATTGAGGGATTTAATCCAACCCTGTAAGTGTGTGTATGTCTGAGTACGTATATTTTTATGCATTCTCTCCTGCTTTTCAACATGTGAAGACTAAATGGAGAGCCAACAATTCTACAACAGCTAGTGTGTTAAAAAGCTTCCTTCCCAGGGAGTGTTTTAGACACCTGTTTTCCCTTTAATATATTTGCCTTCTTATAGAGAAAAAATAAAAATTCATTACTTTGTCCTCCCCGGCCATAAAAGGCACAAGATGCTTTGCTCTGACAAATTTAAATTAGTGGAAGGGTTCTCCCACATGGGAGACTGCAGCCATGGCCTGTGGTCAGAGATAAATTTTTCAGTGAATCTGCACCCAGGGTGATTAAGGGAAGCCTCCTGATTTTGTCCTTTCACTGCTGAGCTGATAATGCAGCAATGTTGCCTTCGGTCAATCCCCAATGGTGTCATGCTGGGGGAGAGAGGTCGGTGACTTTAGGGGGCCGCTAGAGATCAGCTAAACAGGCTCAAACACCTGATTGTGGGTGAGCAACTGCTGGGTTGCTACATGCCATTGGGTCATTTCAGCTGTTTCCTGCACCTAATATCATCCAGGAGATTCCCACTGAATTGAAGAGAGGGGAGGAAGAAGGAAATTGCTCCCCATTTCATTTATATACCTCCTATAAAGCTAACTGCATTTAGGCACCGGGAGCACATCACACTCCCCCCACACTCATTGTCCTGGCACCTCATCTCCCCCTCGTTGACATCTCCCCACTTTAGGGTCACATTTTAAGAGACTGTCTCTTGATCACTCTATCACCCTCACAAAAATATTGCTAGTTGTTGTAGAGGCAATTTTTATTTTTTAAACAATGAGATTAGCTATTGGCCTAGCTAACCTAGGGACATGGTGGATTTGCTATCACCTGGAGCCTTTAAAACAAGATTCAAGGTGTTTCTAAAATATGGTGTGTGAGATATGTATCAGAGGGGTAGCCGTGTTAGTCTGGATCTGTAAAAAGCAACAGTACTAACAGATGTATTGGAGCATAAGCTTTCGTGGGTGAATGCTCACTTCGTCGGATGCATGTCCGACGAAGACACTGCAATCCTATGCAATATCTTTGGGGACCTTATTGTATGAAGTGTACGTAGCACTGTGGGCCAGGAATTATATGAAAGGCTGGAGAGGGGAATTATCACAGCTCGTCCAAGAACCAAAGACAGTGTGTGTGTGGGGGGGGTTGATTAAGATGAATTGCTGAGGTTGTAAAGACCTCCAGAGAGGTCCCACCCCTGGGGGAGGCTCACATATACACTGGTTCAAACTGAGTTTTCCAGGGGTGGGGGAAAGAGACAAAGAAAGAGCTTTTGATATTAAAAGCCTGGGTTTCAACTGACTCAGGCCCACCCTTCTGATCCCTTCTTTCTAAGAGCCCATCCCTTGCAGAAGAGTTGGAAAGACTTTGGCTTACCATGGCCCCATAAGACTGACGGGTGACCGCTGGTATGTTTCGTGTGAGTTGAAGTCTGTTAGTGATTTTATGATGTTTTTTTCTGTAATGCTTTTACTTTAAGAATAAATGTGCTTGCTTAGCAAGAGCTGGGTGGTAACTGATAGCTGGATGCATATACTGAGAGAGAATGCAATGCCCAGGCGCTGGCCTTTATGCAGATTGGCTTATGGGGGATATTACAGGGAATGGTCAGAAAGGAGTTGGACAAGGGTCCCTGCCCAAGACAGGTGATGCTGGAGACCTAAGACCTGACAGGGAACACTTGGAGAATATCATGGAGGGGTGCTGGAACAATTTGTGTAGCGGGGGTTCTGAGAGCCCTTGAACCAAACTGTAAATCCTGTATACGATGGAAACCACTTCAAGCTAGGGGGTGCTGCAGCACCCCCCGCACCCTTAGGTCCAGCACCTATGGTATCATGGAGGAAGGATACAGCTCCGGTTACTCTGAAACCGTGACACTATTCTGTAACTCTAGCAGAAGTTATTGGGCCTGATGCAGAGTTTACAGCAAGGTTCTATTCTCTGGCCTGCGTTCTGTGGGAGGTCATTCTAGATGATCATAAATGGTCCCTTCTGGCTTTAAAGTCGGAATCTTTCTTCCCTGCAGCTTTTTGCACAGGTGTGGCTGTGTCAGCCTCTATTTTGCCAACATCCAGGGGCTCCCAGCATTAAAAGCATGAATCTCCACAATTCGAGCGCAGACTCACCTCCTCCATGGAGCAAGCACAGAAAGGAACATGCTCTAATATAATTATGCCAACTCTCATGATTTTCATGAATCTCAATATTTTTGTTCTCAAAAGACCCAGCACCAGGAGTCATGTGATTAAATGAGTCTCTCAGGTTCTAGCCCTCAGGCTTGAGGAAAAAAAGCGTGAAAGCATGATCCCTAAAGTTTCAACGTCCAGGGGGCAAATAGAAAGAATCCAAAATGCCATTTTATTTTCAAATCCCATGATTTTAAAGTCAGTCATGATTTTTAGGGGCCTGACTCATGATTTTTGAATGCTTGGGATCGGCAATTCTGCTAATAGTAAAACACCCTTGTCTTTTGGAAAGCAACAAAACTAAGCAAATAACTGTGGTGATTATGGAGAATTCTAGCTTTGGGTAGTAAGAGTGGATAATATCTACAATTGCTGGGTGTGGGGGTTGGTTAAAAAAAACTTGTTTTTGTCTGAAAATACCAATTTGTCAAAACTGAAACTTTTCATGGAAACTTTTCATGGTTCTGACAAAACTTTGGTTGAGAAGGCTTCTCAAGTGCAGGATGGAATTTCCTGTCCAAGTAAGACAGAGAATAACCTACTAGTAAGGGCACAGAATTAAAAGAGCAAGGACTTGAACAGGAGTTTCCTAGATTGTAGGCAAGGAGCCTAACCACTGGTCTATTCACTATTATCCACCTAGAATTGCTGTTAATACATATAAATAATTAAACATTAATTGGGACAGAGAAAGCGAGACAGGCTCCAGAGGTTCCTGGCTAGGCCACCCACCTGAAATGTAAGAGAACCAAGTTTAAATCCTTGCTCTAAATCAAACAGAGCAGGGAGGAGAACCTGTGTCATTCTGACATGTATCTGAAATAAGGATAATAATATCACTCCTTTATTATATTGCTGGGTGAGGTTGACAGGAAGTCAATCCTTTATTCCTGTACAGTAGTAGCAACTCTATTGTACTCTCTTTTGTATAAAAACTGAGGATAAAGTGTTTTGTTGTTTGTTGGTTGGCTGATTTTAAGCCCTAGAATGTTCTCACTATACAATACTGTATCATACAGGAAAGAAACACTAATATTTGATGGCATTTCCTTGACAAGTTGTCATGTATCAATCTAAATTAAAACCAAATCTGACACACCAAAAAAACTCATCTTGATCTGTCTTGTTTGGACAATGCCAATCCATGATGATCTACATTTTATGACCTGAAATCCATCCCTTGAGGTGATCGAGCTAGACTCAGAGAGGCAATGAGATTTATATACTGGCATGTGGTCAATGTAAACATTGGCTAATGTGATACTGCAGACACTATCCTTGCCTTAAAGTAGGAAACTACTTTGTTTCTTTGGGGAGCTCTTAGCATTCCCCCATATAACACATGCATGTCCCTAATAATGCAACAATTACTCACATGAGTAAGCGTTGGACTCCTTCCATTCTCGGTCTAATGTGGTTTATGGGTGGCAGTCTGACACATTGGCTAGGCACTGGGACATTCCTGGCTCTGCCATTGACTCGCTGTGGGACCTTGGGAAGTGCCGTAAGATTTTTGTGCCTCAGTTTCCCTATCTATAAAACAGAGATAATCCCCACTTTGTAGAAGTGCTTTGAAGCTGTGCATGGAGAGTGCTAAACATTATCAATCCTATTAAAGTCAATGGAGCCGTTTGCATGAGTAAGGATTACAGGAAGGTTGGACTACAGTAAAATTTTTAATTCAAGCTGTGGAGCATGTGTGTATGGGGGGGACGACGATGGGGGGGGCGGGGAGTGAATAAAACTTATTCTGAAGCCTCTGCCTTTTTTTTCTCCTGGGCATTATGAGGTGTGTAACTAAATAGCTCATAGATCAGGATGTCCCGCTACAAGCCAATAACCACCATGGGCCCAGGAAACTGTGCTTCCCTCTATGGCGCCTCCTCATTGAAGAGAGATGTTTGCTCTCATGTAAAAGAAAATAAAGTTCTGACCCGCAAATCAAATGGATTCCCACTATCTGATTCTCTGCACAGAGAGCCTGTATCCCGCCTCATTGTATTCATAGTCTTGCTTCCCTTCCCCCCAGCTCCTGGGAGCACAGCTCTCTCACATCCATGCTACCAAGACTTCCACAGTGGGGAGTTGCCCTAGGATCTTTCCAACTGGGAATTCACTATCATAGGTGTTGAGCGTTTGGCGAGGTATTAGGCTTCAAAGGGAAGTCCTCAGGGCTGATAGGAGGATAGTGTGAACCCCGTTGATTCTGCCCATCTCTTCCTCTACTCAGAGCCAGGTCACATGGGAAAGGGTTTTGTTGCCCACCTTCCTATGTGGGAGATCTGTACATAGATATCCAGCATAAATGGGGACCATTGTGTTTTATGTGTGAAGAGTTGGGTGCATAGATCATTTTGATTAAGCAGAGTCCTTCTCTCAAACAGGAGAGAGAAATGTGCTTCTTTGCCTTTGCCACACTCTCAGTCCCCTTTATTATCTCAGCAGGGCCATCAGGTGAGCCACAATGAATGTTTATGGAAAACTGCCCAGTTTTCCCCTAACATGCACAGATTAATTAAGTAGCCCAAACGGGTAAGAGAAGGGGGGAAAGAGCAATTCTTCATAATGCTGCGTCTTCAGAGAATGCTCCAGAAGTGTTGTAAAAGTCAAACCAGATTGCATAAGAAAGAATCCAACAGTAGTTCTAGGCAGCATCTCCATGAAAGTAAGTGCTTGATTAATATTAACTCTCCAGGTTCCTAAGAGTCAGTAAAAATTTTGCTCCAGCATGCGTCACTGTATCTGTATATTTAGCCCTCATCAAGGTCCTTTGAAATTAAATTTATTAAAAGCAAACTCATAGGGAAATATTTCACCCAGGGAAAGCTTTTCTTCAGATCCAAGTTTAGGATGTGTGTTGCAAAACACATCTTTCTCATGTGCAGGACATGCTACATTTCAATTTCATAGGTTTTGCTCCTTTCCCTCACACATTGGAGCCTATCCTTGTAATTCTGTCACTGTTCCTCATATTCTCCCCTCTTTGCATGTCCACTCATCCCATTGTGCCTCTTTGCACTGTGTTGTGTTTCGTTTCATGCACTCTCACCTGTGGCTACTTTGTTTACCACTGTGAGTGTCAGGTACTTCTATGGCTTTATCAAACTCTTTCACTGTAACGTTCTCAGTAGACTCCTGCAGTCTTTGTGTTTGCTGCCTCCGTCACCAGATAGTCCTTAATTTCCTGGACTACTTTCAGTCATGGCTTGGTTCACACAGAGAATGCACAGAACCTCTTTGCATTCCTTTACTATCTTACATTTTCTGTAGGCACAGAGCCTCTTGGTAGTGAGTTGTGGTTTTTGTCCTTCTTCCTGACTTCCCTATCAGAGTCTCTACTTCCAGAAGCAATCCAGATTGCCACCTATCAGGATTGCCTTGATAAATTCTTCCATCATGAACACTTGGTGCTATTTTGACACAAAGTCTTTTCTGGAAGCCCCGCCATAGCTCAGTTACCCTGTAGCCAGTTACCCAATTGTGAGGATGTGAGCTTTTCTTAGAGTGGTATTCCCATCCTCAAACAGAAGAAGAATTGGTAGCAGGAAGTTCGAAGTAGGATTTCTTACCAGTCTAACCAATTGGGCTTTTTTTTAACAGGGAGGCAAGCTCCTCCCTTCTTACCAGTCTTTAACAAACAGGGACTTGAAAGACAGACATAGATCTTTTTCAAAAAGGCAGACACATTCTTGACACAGAGAGTAAGGGCTCCACACAATATATATCATATGTTTATTATGAATTATACATACAGCTAGGAAAGCTTTAACCCAGTCTTTTACAACTGTTGAAGTCAATGGGTCCAAATTGCTTCTTGAGACACTGTTGATTTTGATGGCACCAGTGATTGGTTGAAGAAGGTATACTTGCTCTAACAGAAGCAGGATGCATCTTATGACCTTTGATATTGAATTAATAAAGCAAGAACAATGTCGTCTAGTCAGCTGACCATAGAGTTCTGTTGACTTAAATTACAAATTAATTGGAGCACAACGTACTGATAATCACTAAAAACCTAAATTCAAAACGTATCATTATACATGCAAACATTTGGAACATGAGACATGTCAGAAGTGTCTGCGTAATTGCTATGAATAAGTATAGCAGGGATTTTCCTTTTACATTAAAAAAAAGAGAGAGTCAAGCGCTCCAAAGGAAGGGATAGCTCAGTAGTTTGAGCATTGACCTGCTAAACCCCGAGTTATGAGTTCAATCCTTGAGGGGGCCACTTAGGGATCTGGTCCTGCTAGTGAAGGCAGGGGGCTGGACTTGATGAGTTTTCAAGGTCCCTTCCAGTTCTAGGAAATAGGATATCTCCATATATTATATTTATAAAACAACATTTCATCCTTGACACGCCAATCAAGAAGCAGATACTTTTGTAAGCTCATTGGCTGAGAGATGAATATTTGTTTTTAAATGTGTCTACCGCCACTTAGCATTCAGATATATACATATGCCACCGGATTGGTTAAGGTCATTACAGTCCTCACTACTTATCCCTGTGAGAAGACAATTTCTTGACCAGCCTCATCACATGACTGTTTTCAGCCAATAGTAAACCTAGATTTTCTGGACTATAAGCAGCAAAAGGTTCTGTGTGCAGTCCTGAAACTCAGCCTGGATGCTTAGCTTCAGAGCGACAAATGGAATTTGACCAGTTTTGACAGGTTCGGTGTTGCTTTGGTTGAGCTTTAAATAGCTGCCCAACATATCAATGGCTCTTGTGCTTTTTCAGGTTGAGTCATTCCTTTAAGGGGTTGAGTCAAAACTAGTTGATGGGATGTCAAACGTAATGATGCTGAACCTGGAAAAAAGATAACACAGATGTCATGCTGAGCAGCCCAAATCAAAATATTTGTTATTGTTTGCAATAAAAGGAAAAGAGATCCAGATGTCCCAGTTCTTATAAAAGAAGTGCATGCTTTGAAACATCCCAGTTGTGGAGGGGGGAAAAAGTTGCTTATTGGTGGAAGAAACAGATTAAGATATTTCCATTTAAATTAAAACATGGGCCACTGTTTTAGGCACAGACAGTGGTTTAATATGTTCCCATATGGAGTAGCATTGCAGAAGTTCCTCTGCATGAATTTAGAGCTGAAGTATCAATAGCAGATGCACATAGCATAACAGTCTTCTGTTGGGAAGCATGTGATATGAAGTGACTTGCTGGTATTTGCATTCAAGGAGATGGCAGCTTTTCAGGAGACAGATAATGGAATAGTTGAGATGTGGAGTGGAATTTATCATAACGTGTCTAGCGATGATTAAAAGCCTGTGCTTATTAGATGCATAAAATGTATTACTAAATCATTTTTGGGACATATAATTTCCCAATTATTTATGCATCACAGTAATTAATGATAGGAGGGACAGAGTCAATGATTCACTGTGTAATACATTGGTAGTTACCTGGGGAGGAAAAAATTACAGCACTACCAATTATTTGCTTTAATGTTTTTGTAATTATGCCCTACACCCAAGTTGAAAAATTCTTTTTTTTTAAACTCTGTTCCTACCAATGAAACTGCTTTCCTTTCAGTCCTTCAATTAAGTCTCATTTTTAAGCTGCCATCCAAGAAACATTGAATTCCATAAAAACCTCGTTTGTCATTACATTTGGCTGGCAATACACAGCAATTGTGAAATCTTGCTCTTAAAATGTTGGGTTGATAAGCTAATTGAGACAGTTGAAAGATGATCTTAATGCACAGGGCTGGGACTCAGGTGTTCTAGGTTCGATTTCATAGAATATCAGGATTGGAAGGGACCTCAGGAGGTCATCTAGTCATTGGAAGGGACCTCAGGAGGTCATTTCTGCTTTGGCACCAGATGCAGGACCTTAGTCAAAGTTCTTCGCTCAAGATTGTGTGACCAATGTGATTGGGTGAGACGGCACCATTGTGCGTGGAGGTGGGCGGAGCCAGTGTTGTGTCCACAACAGTTTCTCTCTCATCCCAAACCTCCTACAGTCCCCTCTGAAAGGTTGGGGGAAAGGGAAAGGGTGCAACAGCCAGGGGTGGGAGTTCTCCAAGGGCAGGAGAACGAAGCCTTTGCTATGAGGCACTTACAGTCACTCCCATCCCCTGCCAAGACGACAGTGGAGAGGTAAAACCTGGGGCTGCAATTGTTCTTCCACAGATTCCCTGCATGCTGAGGAATGCCTGATAGGGAAGTACTTTATGTCTATATGTAAATAGTTACTGGATCAGGTACCAGTAGGTAGCACTCAAGAATGTGTAGCGTTGTTCCTAGGTTTTGTAGGACCGATGAACCTTATTGCTCTGTGTGCAAATGTCTTCCTTGGTGCAGCTCCTTACACCTGTTCTTAACATGTACATCCCCTTCTTCAAGGGGGTCCCTGCTGCAGCAGTGGGGGCGGGGGAGACCTAGTAGCTTGAGCTGGAGTCACCCCTGTGGGATTAGGAGTGTGGGGTTTCTTGGTGCCATGATTCACAAGGAACAATCTGCAGTGAAGTGACCTGATATGAACCCTCCTCCTCTTCCCAAACATCTCCTCCACCCCATCAAAACCTCCGTTTTGCTGTCAGTGGTCACCGATGAGCAGATCTCTCCAAAATCAGCTCTGCTGTGCTGTCTGGTGACCGTGCACCAACACTGCAACCAGCCCCCTTATGAGAAGAGAATGCATTACCTTAGAGACATGCCTTGCCTGGCAAACCTGGTACTATCAGAGGATTTCTTTATGTCCTTTCCCCCCAAATAAATGAGCTTGGAGGGTTACATTTTCCCATGAAGACTTAAAAAAAAAATTGTAGCACATTTTGGCAGCTTATGTGGGTGGTATATGAATCAATAAAGCTTCCAGCTGTACAAAGCCTTTGGGTGCAAAACGCTTGTGTTGAGATGTTTGTTTTTTATTTATTCCAAATACAGCTAAATCTGAATAGGTTTTTATTCCTGCCAAGAAATCAGTATGTACCCTCACCCAAACCAGATCCCTGCTGTGCTACAAGTATACCATAGATAAAGCATTCATTTACTGCAAGTATTCATAAGGCAGAACTGTTGATCTTCATGATGGAAGATTTTGAGTGATGCTTCCCTCTGTCTGTATTTAGACATACCTGGCAATAAAGTGCATACTCATGCAAGGCTCAGTTCATATATATCTTCTGTGCCTAGATTGCAGGATAAATGCACTGCCATTTACAGTGGCAGAGATACCACTGATCTTAATTGGTCCTGAGATACTTGTGTCTTAAAGGCTTTTTTGTTTGGTGCTGCTTGTGCGTATTAACACCAGGGCCAGGCCTTAGTGTCCTAGGATCACCATAATAAGCACCGCTTTCATTTTTGGTTCCTGTATTCTCACAGAAACTCCGCAAAGCAATGTTTGCTCTAACACTCACTATGCTACATCCATGCCATTATTTCAGATGTTCGGTACGAAGGGAATAAAAGGAGCTGAAAACTTACTCAAATAGCCAATACCTCTCAAAGGGAGGGGATGTACTTCAGTTATACTAGTGCCCCTCCTTCTATCCCAGCTGAAATCTTTATACAGAGAGTGTCATAAACAGACAGTTAAGGGTTAATTCCTCTTTTACCTTTAAAGGTTTAAGAAGTTCACATAGCCTAGCTGACACCTCACCAGAGGAACCAATGGGGGGACAAAATGTTTTCAAAGAGGGAGGAGGGGAAAAAAGTCCTTTGTTTGTTCAGTAAGTTTGTGCCAAAGTGTAGGATCCAGGAATCAGCCATCTAACATTTCTTAAAAGTAGTAAGTGTTTAGAGAAGGAATGTATTAGATTATGTTTATTTTCTTTTGTGACTTTCTTTTGCATAAGAGGAAGAATCAAATTGAGTTTCTTTTGTGTAACTTTAAGATTTTGCCCAGAGGGACATTCTCTGTGTTTTGAATCTGTTGTCTGTGAGAGTAGCTTGCATGCTTTCACCCTTTTTCTTTAATTAAAAGTCTTCTTTTAAGAACCTGATTGATTGTTCCTTGTTTAGATCCAAGGGTTTTTTAGATCAGGAATTGGTGGGAGGTGAATCAGTCTCAATCCTGCCAGGAAAAGGGGGATAAAGACTGGGGAAATATTTGGAGGGAAGACAGAGTTTCCAAATGACTCTCCCATAAACATTTGTTTAATCTATTTGGTGGTGGCAGCTACTAGATCTACGCTGGTAAATAAGCTTAGAGGTTATCTCATGCAAGTCCCCACATCTGTACCCTAAAGTTCAGAGTGGGGGTGACACCTTGACAGACAGGCTGACCACATTATCTCCCATTGGGAAAAAAAGGCAGATCCTGCATGAACGGGGATCAAGAGGTTTTCAGTTGTGTGTGTGTTGCGGGGAGAGAGGCAATGACCCTTGCTTTGCAAGGAAGGCTCATGGCCCAGGAACTCTGTGAGCATGTCCGCACTGAAGTTGGCAGGTGTGGATTCCCAGCACGGGTAGACACACTTGTGTTAGAACCACTTAAGCTAGAGCGTGGATGGTGCAGCCCTGGTAGCAGCATGAGCCCTCCCCATCCTCCTGGGTCCAAGCTTGGGAGGGTAGTATAAGCTGACATCAGTGACACAATATCCACCTTGCTAATTTTAGTACGCTAGCTTCAGCTGAGCTAACACAGGCATGTCTGCCAGCACTGGGAATCACCTCTCTCAGCTGCAGTGCAGACATAGCCTATGCACCATCAGCTGCAGCTGAACTGCAAAATATACCCAATGACATTAATATGGATGGTACGAAGGCACTCTGCTGAAGTGATGCACCTCTCACCATCTGAGAAGGCAGAGAGTTCAGGTTTGGTTGAGATGCCAGAACAAATGATTTGACTTCACAAGTGAGCACATTTTGGCTGGAAGTTTCCTGAGAATAGACATCAAGATATTCAGATATCAACATACCCAGAACACCCTGCTTCCAGCCAGAAATTTACCATAATATAAAATTTCCCATCCCAGTCACCACATGAAACGCAAAGTTATCCAACTGTGGAAAACGGTGTGTTTGTGTAAATGCCAACTGAATGCAATGCCCATGCAGATACCCTGATGCTTAGTGGGGATAGAACCCACCACAGCATTTACAAACATGTGCCCCTGGAGCTGAAAGAGTAACTTACTGGGCTTAATTAGAGCTGAGGGAACACCTGACTTCTTGGTTTGGGGGCTAACCAAAAAAGAGGTGAGTGTTCATTTTTAATCAAAACTGCTCTTTTTCCCCATGAAAATGTTGTTTGTGTTGAACTAAATGTTTGCTATGTCAGTTCAAAACAATATTTTCAAAATGAGAAGTCAGAATGATTCATTTCAGAGTGTTGAAATGAAATGTTTTGACATTGGGTGGGGGGGAGGGTCATGTTTTTTTTTTTTCCCTCCTGAAACAATACATCAAGTTTGACCCCAGTTCTCAAACGGTTTCTGTGCCCTGAAAAATGTGTTTTTATGGTGAGTTTTCTATTTGGAAAAACTCCCCACCAAGCTGTAGGCTCAATACAGGGGTAACTGGGTGAAATTCTATGGCTTGTTTTATGCAGGAGGTCAGATTAGATGATCACAAAGGACTCTTCAGCCTTAAAAATCTGTTAACTGTTAGCTGTCTATAATTAGGAAGCTTTTGTTCTCAGTGGGGCCAGCTAACAGAGGTTGTTGAATTCTAGAAACACAGACTTTGGGCTAAGAGAGTACCTATGTTTTCTGTAACAACAGGGTGAGCTATTTGAACATCAAGTTCTCACCTTCCCACATGAAGTTTGAAAGAGTGTCATGGCACCATGTAGCCTTTGGGGGCTCCAATTTGATCAAAGATTGAACTGTTCAAAATGAAGGAAAACCAGGACTGCTGCTAGCACTGGTGATGAATCAGGAGGCAAATTCTTCCTATAGAGTTAGTATTTGTCACAAACCAGGATGTGGGTAGTCATGCCTGGTGATTGGAGCGGAAATTGGGAGTCAAAAGCCAGAGGTCAGAGCAAGAGTCAGGAAGCCAATAATCAGAGCCCAGGGGTCAGAGCTGGAACCAGTAACCAAAGCCAGGAAGCCAGTAGAGAGACAGTGCTGGAGCAGACTGGGTAAAACAGGAACAAAGCTGGAAGCAGGATAGGCACAGGAGAGATTGAAACTTAAAAGTATATGTTAAGCAGCCAGAGATTAGTTGTCGCTATTGGGTTTAAGAACAGATTTGCTGACTTCCTCGGCCAATCAGGTGGAGTGATCAATCAGGCGGTTCTGCTGAGTTTTGAAGAGTGTTTTTAAGATATCATTATATGAACAAACTATTATTAGGGTTGATCAGAGATAATTAACCAGTCACAATAGGAACTGAAGGGTGGATGCATGAATGGTCCTCGTTACTATAGCATCCAAGCATCTTTCAATCTTTAATGTATTTATCCTCACACCATTCAAAGTAATATTAGCCCCATTTTACATAGCGAGAGTAAGGGGACAAATCCTTAAAGATATTTAGGCTACCAAAGATGCATGTCACGGGCTAGTAGAATTTACAAGAAGGCCTTAGCAGGTTGGGGGCCTGTCTCCAGCTTTAGGCAGCTGAATGCATTTGTAAGAGCTTGTCTACATGGAAGAGCAATGTGCCCTAAAGGGGTGCGAGTTCTGAAGTGCGCCAATGTGTTGTGCACTCATTGGCCCATGCAGACACTGCTGGCATGAACTAAAAGTGCCCTACAATATAGTACTATTTTGGAACAGCCCTATGTTAATGCACAATAGGGAACTTTTAGTTTGTGCCAGGCAGGTCCACACAGGCCAGTGAGTGCCCCACACATTGGTGCTCTTTAGAAATCAGACCCCTCTTGTTGAATTGCTTCTCTATTGTAGACAAGCCCAATGTGGCCTTAAGCAACGTGCTCAACATCATAAAGAAGAGACTAGAGCAGAGCAGGGAATTCAACCTGGGTCTTCTAAGTGCTAGACCAGCTCCCTAACCCCCAGACCACTTCCATTCTTCCTGTCAGTTTTATTACAGGGACAGTCTCACTTCAGCTTAGTTTCCTACTGGTTAATTTTTTTTCTCCTTATTTTCTGTTCCTCTCTTCCTCCTCTGCTCTTGTAGCCTTTACACATCTTTTGTCTGTGTGGTGCCATGTAGAGTTATTAATGTCTCCTCTCATTCCCAGTCCCTTGTGCGTCTCTGTCCTGTTGCTGCCTCCAGTGACACGTAATGATGATAATGGGCTGCATTGCCACTGGCAGGCTGCCCCAAAGCCCTGCACGGACTAGTTCAGAGGCGCACAATTGCTCACAAATCCAGGAGCTTCTCTACCCACGGGGGAGAAAGAGAGATCACTTCCTGTATAAGGGTCTGAACATTCCCTGCCACTTCCTAGCAGAGTAACTTAGGCTCAAGCTGCATTGGATGATAATTGTTTTAACTACCCTTGTGGCTCTGTCTTTTATCCAGGGGCATGGCAAAGCTGGGTAACTGATGTCTCCCTAATTCTGAGAGGATTCATAATTGGGTGGGATAGCTCCCCCCTGGCATTTAGTCACAGATTGGTCTTTTATTTAAAGCGTTTCAGTTCAAGTTTATGCCTCTTCTCCCCCTGCATCGAAAAATCCCAAACACCAAGTTGCTTTCCCTTCTGAAGAGAGCCAGGAGTGGCAATTCCCAAATGAGGGTTTACAAAAACTCTGTGATGGTGCAAGTTTTTGAAAATACAGTGCCCTGCATTACAAATAGCTCCTCTGAAAGCGGCTGCATGCAAGGGAAAGATGAGTGTTATCTGACTGCTGTGCCAGCTTCATTCAGAATGAAAATGAAAGCACAAGGTAAGCAAGTAGTTGTGCTCTTTTCTTTTAGTAGTGAATTTTTAGTTGCTGTTGAAAAGATGCTGGATTGTCAGCCCTGGAGACTAAAGTGACAAGTCTTCTTCAGCCACAAGAAAGATACAGCATAGTGAGCAACAACACGATTTATTTATATTACAGGAGCTATTAAGAGTCCCCCACAGCGATCCGGGCCCTACTGTGTTAGGTGCTGTACGAACAAATCTGCCCCAAGGATCTTACAATCTGAAGAGACAAGAGGTGCAGATTGGTGAAGAAACCTGACCCAGGTCACAGCAAGTCTTAGGCAGCACCAGGAAGAGAAATCAGGTCTCCTGAATCTAGGGTGACCAGATGTCCTGATTTCATAGGGACAGTCCCGATGTTTCTTATATAGGCTCCTATTACCCCCCGCCCCCTGTCCCGATTTTTCACATTTGCTGTCTGGTCACCCTACCTGAATCCCAGATAAGTGCTCCATCTCCTGGATCATGGTGCCTCACTCTAACAGAAGCTTCCCCATTACACTCATGTCAGCAGGCCTCAGTTCAGACTTGAAGTGATCACATCTAGAATGAGAAGGTGGTTTATGCCAGTTCAACCTTTGATTGCTCTCACTCACGAGATGCAAGCAGGTATTTCCCTCTACCATATAAGTGCTTATCTGGTCATTTGTACCACACTCACTAGGAGTTAGATGAAGGCAACCTACTTCTTTCACTTAAGCCACCAAATAGTCATCAGATGGTTGGATAATCACTCCTGACCTGGGCTGGATCTTGAACTAATTGCTAGGAAGGAAGTAAAGAATCCATGACATCCAAGTCAGCAGTCTGATAGGCTCTCACAGAGCAGAGAGAAGATTCAGGATGTTAACCAAGGATGCCAAGAGATGGAGGAGGGGAGAAAGTGGCTGTTTGGAGAGGGGTAGTGGCAGGATGATTCTCTGAAAGGAGGCATTCCTAATGCTTTGGGAGGGGGGAGGTTGACATTTCAGCTTCTGGGGTCTGTTTGGAAGTTGAAGCAGCAGCCACATGGCAAGCAGAGACCTGGAGAAGCTGGAAGCAGGGACTGATGCAGAGCCATATGGGAAATAGGCCGTCAGCAATGGATGTTATAGTTGGGTATAGGACTGAATGGGACTTTGGGGGAATAGAAGCGGCTAGGCAGGAAGCTAGTGCAGAGAGGCTCCAATAAGAGACACTAACTGAGCTTGTCTTGGAAACCTGCAAGATCCTATTTGCTTGGAATACAGACTGGACTGGAGAAGGCACCCCAGATACTGGGCCTGAAGAGACTTGAATTTGATTGGACAGACCCAGGGACCAAAACAAGAACCACTATAGCTCACTTTGAACTGTAACTGTTTACGCCTCTGGACGTAGGGTATTTGCAATCTCTCCTTTCCTCCCTGTCCTTGTAAAAACCTTAGCTAGGTGTGAGCGGTTACTGAGACCCACCAGGGCTAGCACCTACAAGGCCTAGTATTTGAAGCACCCCAGTGCTTACCTCCAAGATGCAGTAAACCTGGTACCTTAGAAGCATGGGGTACAAAGTAACCTCAATGATTACACGGGTGGTAGCCTTGAAATTCCAATTGGCAAGTTTGACTGGCAGGATTTTAGGGGCAACTACTAAAGGTACAAGGGCTATTTGGTGGGCAGAAGTGAACAACCCTGATTATCAAAGTGTTCCCTTGAGGTTTGAGAGTGGAAATAGACAGGGGGTAGTGCAAGTGGAGAGATGTGGTGGCCCATCTTCACTTTCAGAGCCATCTGGAACCCGCTGGATCAACTATTTTGAACTAGCTACTCAAATAAATAGCTGGGATGAGGCCAGTCAAGATGGATTTTCTTGGCCTGCTGCCGCAAGACAAAACCCAAGAGGTGCCTGAAGGACTGACACATGATACCCCAGGGGAATATGTCTCTGTCAAGGATGCCCAACCATGGTCTCTAGATCAGATCTTGAGTGCAATTGAGCAGCGTTCAACAATTGCAAACAAGCAAAGGGAGAATCGGTCAGCAATTTGGGGTATGCTTGCAGCACCTGGCCACCAAGGCATTCCTGGACTATGATGACCAAACAGGGGATTTACCTTCCAGAGACCAATTTGTAACCGCAAAAAGAAGAACAGGAGTACTTGTGGCACCTTAGAGACTAACAAATTTATTAGAGCATAAGCTTTCGTGGACTACAGCCCACTTCTTCGGAAGTGCATCCGAAGAAGTGGGCTGTAGTCCACGAAAGCTTATGCTCTAATAAATTTGTTAGTCTCTAAGGTGCCACAAGTACTCCTGTTCTTCTTTTTGCGGTTACAGACTAACACAGCTGCTACTCTGAAACCTGCAATTTGTAACCCACACAGCTGAGAGAGAGGGAGACAGGTCAGGATAGCTCTTCATAAGGAGAGACCTTCAGGGCTAGAAGAGTCCCTCAGAATTCCAATGAAGCTAGAACTAGCTATAGAAGCTGCAGAACAAGGGGCATGAGTGTATGATGCTGAACTTGAAGTTAATGCTGCTACAGGAAACATGGGATGCAGACCTCAGAAAACTGATTGAGGGCATCAGAGCAATATAGTGTGATACTAACCACCTGAAAGCTGAACGGGAGTCCTATAATCCAGAAAGCACAAACAAAAGAAGACCCAGCTGCAGGAAGTGACTGAACCCCAATCAAAACCATCCCAAAGGAGAGGAGATCTACAATGTTGGAGACATAGCAAATCAGGCCATTTGCAGCATGAATGCCCTCATCAGGGTAGTTCCTGGAAGAAGGGAACCTACTAAGGGCAGGGGCCAAGAGCCAGCCCCCTGTCTGCAGATTAGTAGGCCCAAAACGAGAGACTATAACGTCCAGTGAGATCAGACCCAAATACGACATCACAGGAAAGATCAATGGACACAAATGTACAATTCTAGTAGGCTCTGGGGCACAGGTTTCCATTATTCATGATTGTGGGACAGAGCCAGCCAGAGAGGAAACTGAGATCTTTCAATGGTGTAATTTCTTTCAACTCACCTCAAGATTGCGGGAATATGGCAAACAACTAATATTCTGGACAGACTCCATCTTGTCTGTGAATGTCAGTAGCAGAAGAAGCATCCCACAAAGACCTAATCAGGACTGATTTCCTCAAAAAATATGAGAGCAACCTCAATTTCAAAAGAGACCTCTATATCAAGGAGAGACAGTTTGCCATGACACCAGTCGAAGGTGAAACACAGGTGTGTGAGGTCTCCAAGGAGAGGAATGTGATGTTACTCTGAAGAGTGAGATGGTCATTCCCAGACAGGTGAAGGGGAACCCAGTGGATAGACTGGAAGGCATGCTAGAACCCCCCTCATTCAGTTAACATGCATTCTTGGTGGCCTGGAGCATGGGCAAAAATATGAGAGGCTGGGTCCTGGTGAGGGTTACAAGAATGACAATGGATCCCCAAGTCATGTACCAGGGCATAGGGATCTTTGGAATGTTCCAGGGGCATTTGAGTCCAAAAGGCATGGCACTAAATTAAAAGAGGCCCTGTTTGGCAATCAATGCCATCTTCTGTCAATCACTGGGTGCACCTCCACTTGCCAGTAGCCACTGGCCAGATCCAGGGTGCAGAACCAACAGATCTTTGACAACAAGTCTTCAGTGTCTTCAGTCCTAGGGAGAGGATATGCATGTCTCATGGTAATCATAGAATCATAGATTATCAGGGTTGGAAGGGACCTCAGAAGATCATCTAGTCCAACCCCCTGCTCAAAGCAGGACCAATTTCCAACTAAATCATCCCAGCTAGGGCTTTGTCTTTGTACACCCAAAAATGACTCTATATTCAAAGGTAATCCCTGAAATACTACCAGTACTGTAAAATACTAAGAAAAGTGAAAGTCACTGAAACAGACTGAACATGGGAGAGAAACATGCATGTGAAAGGGAAGATCTCATTCAGGATTTGGGGCTGAGGAGGAGGAGTCTATCACCTGGGCAACTACAAGCATCCCAGAATCTTTGGGGATGATGACCTGGAGTGTACAGGGTTGATAGCACTGGATTGAGACTGGAGATACCAGACCTGTGAGACTGGGATCACAGAGGATCCCAATCCACCCCAGGCAAAGTTCAGTGAACTGCAACAGATGGTAAAAAGAGGCACTGTCTAGCTCTTTGTGAGTTCATGAGCAGCCATAGTCTTAGTAAAGAAAGATGGAGGGACACAGATGTGTGGACTATTGATGGGTGTGCTACCACTGGGCCTGTGGGGCTTTGGCTTGGATGCAGCCCTGTTCTACTGCTCCCCCTATATTTCCCCTTGTTGTTTTTCTCCTCTCATCCCTCTGTAAATAAATATTTCCCTTGTTATATCCACTGTACTTTTCCTGTGGGGGTGTGTGTTCACTTCGGGGGGTTTGGAACAGGTGCCCCTGGGGTGGAAGGGATTTCTCCTGCTGCATTCCTGTGCGCGCCATCTCTTGGCCAGAGCTGCCTGCAGAGCAAACTCATCTTGGTCATGAGGGCGCTAAAGTTACACTAGGAGGGCGGTGAAGCACTGGAATGGGCTACCTAGGAAGGTGGTGGAATCTCCTTCCTTAGAGGTTTGTAAGGTCAGGCTTGACAAAGCCCTAGCTGGGATGATTTAGTTGGAAATTGGTCCTGCTTTGAGCAGGGGGTTGGACTAGATGATCTTCTGAGGTCCCTTCCAACCCTGATAATCTATGATTCTATGATTACCATGAGACATGCATATCCTCTCCCTAGGACTGAAGACACTGAAGACTTGTTGTCAAAGATCTGTTGGTTCTGCACCCTGGATCTGGCCAGTGGCTACTGGCAAGTGGAGGTGCACCCAGTGATTGACAGAAGATGGCATTGATTGCCAAACAGGGCCTCTTTTAATTTAGTGTCATGCCTTTTGGACTCAAATGCCCCTGGAACATTCCAAAGATCGATCGATAACATGCTGGCAGACCTGCACGGTGTGTTTTTCTAGGCATATCTTGATGACATCATCATTATTGGGCTGTTATTCGAGGACCACTTGCAGAAGCTGGGTATTGTGCTCGAGAGTTAATGCCAAGCCAACTGAAAGGTAAAACCATCAAAATGCATTTTTTCTGTGACTAGCTAAATTATCATCCCTTGATTTCCATGCCCTAGGTGTAGGGACAGACCCGGAACAGATGGACAACATCCGATCCTGCTTGGTGCCATATTTTGACAATGAGGTAGAGAGTTGCATTGGCTTGACTTCATTCTACCACAAATTCATTGCTGACTTTGTCACCATTGCACAGCCATTGCACAAGTTGGCAGAGAAGGAGAAGACATTGGAGTGCCAAGATGCCTTTTTGGAACTAAAGCAGAGGCTCACGTCTGCACCAATATTGGCCTTCCCAGATCACCAGCTGCCATGTATGGGTATTCTAGGACCTCTAAAGGTCACTGAGAGAGGCAGCGGGTACATCATCATGACATCAGACTATTTTGCCAAGTGGGCAGAGGCTGACCAAGAGGCACAGATAATTGCTATGGGTATTTGTTAATAAATTTGTCTGCCACTATGGCACACTTTACTCCTTGCACACTGACTAAAGTTGGAACGTTGAGTCATGTTTGTTTCAAGAGGTGTGTGACCTCTTCAAGATAAATAAGACCCTCAAACCACTTTACACCAAAGTCAGATGGGTTAGTGGAAGATCTGAACCATATACTGACAACTATGTTGTCATCCTCTGTGGATGCCAATGAACAGATGCCAATGAACAGAACTTGGATGGCTTGCTTCCTTACATCATGATGGCCCACATCTAGTGTGTAGTTGTCAATCGAATACACAACATAGATGATGATGTTTGTGTATGTGTGACTATCCCCTTGGTAAGAACTGCTGGCAGATGTATGCTAATACCACAGCATTACCTACACAGTTGTCAGGCATGCTCAACACTATTGGACAAGCAGTAAAGCATCATCAGAGCAGGGACATTGAAAGACAGAGGGACCACTGTGATTTAAGGTGTCTGCCCAGCTATCCCAGGATGGTTTTGATCAGGGACCACAAAGGGACTAGGGCTTTGAGTGCCAAATTACAACAGATGTACAAGGGTCTATACAGATGGTCAACTGTGTGTCAGATGTAATCTATGAACTATCTTCTGCCCTGGGAAAAGTTTTTTCCTACACTGCAACAGGCTAAAACCCTACCTGGGTTCTGGCCCAACTGAAGGTATGACTAACTTGCAACAGCAGACCAGAGCAATGATCAATAAAACCCTGGTGGTCAGACAGGGGAGCGAAGAGGACACGGCTGGAGTGACTGTTGGTGTGTGTGCCAGCTAGTAGAGCCAAGCCCTGGTATGGCTTATCCAAGTATGGCCTTATCACAGGGAACCAAGTTGGGTGATGGGATGGAACCGGCGGGAGTCACTCCACAAACAGAACCTACCCTGCAGAGTGGAGGTGAACCTGTAACTAACCCAGAGCTAATAGCAAACCTGAGGCCACAGAGAGAGCACACAGCCCCCTGCTAGCACCAAGACGTCCACATGGACTAGCACTGGATGTGAGGACACATCCGTTTCAGAGAGGAAGGCAGTGTGATGGATCTGCAATGCAGGGAATTACTGCTCCCATCAGCCCCCTTCCCATTTCACTTTCCCTTCCCAGGCAGGAGAAAGGTCTTGAATCAGGAAGTGGTCCGGGTCTAGTTGGAAGCTGAAGCATCATCCACATGGCAATCAGAGAGACAGAGAGAAGCCTGAGGAACTGTGGACGGAGCCGTATGTGAAACAGATTGTGACTACCGGACTTTACACCTTGGTTCATGTCTGTGTGGGAATGGGAGGGAGCAGCAGTGGCTGGGCAGGGAGCCAGAGTGGAAAGGCCCCAATGAGAGACACTAGCCTGGAACCCTGCAAGCTCCTAATTGCTTGGAATAGCAAGTGGACTGGAGGTAGCACTCCAGGCACTAGGCCTGAAAAGCCTTACTCTTGACTGGACTGCCCTAGGGACTCAAGCAAGAACTGTTATTGCTCACTTTGAACTGTTGGCACCTGTGGACCTAGGGTATTTGCAACCTTTCCCTTTCCTGCTAGCCCTAGTAACAACCTTTCCGTTAGCCATGTCTCTGAGTAGTTATTGGGACCCACCAGGCTAGCTCCTACAAGGTCTAGCGGCTGAGGCACCTACAGGGCTTGCCTCCAAGACACAGTACACTGTGATTGCTACTGATACTCTAGTAATTTGGAGCAAAGAGTAACCCCCATAATTACACATCTAAAGGTCCTATCAAACTAATCAGTATGCCCTAAATATTTATGTGTCCCTCATCACTGTATCCGGAGATGTTCCACATACTGTACTTGGAACTAGAAATGCTACAATGATTCTCAGAGCTTGTTCCATTTGTAAAGGTTTTGTTTTAATTACTTAGAGAAAGTAGTGCATGTAGGCCTGACCCACAGCCCATTGTAGTCAATGGAAAGTCTGCTATTGACTTCTGTGGGCTTTGGACCAGGGCTGTAATTCAGTTAAATGAGATCCACAATCATCCTTATGTCTTGCAGGAATTAATTCCTTAGGGCTGGTCCACACTAAGCCCCCAGTTTGAACTAAGATACGCAACTTCAGCTACGTGAATAACATAGCTGAAGTTGAAGTATTTTAGTTCGAACTTAAAGGTACTTACCGTGGGTCCACATGTGGCAGGCAGGCTCCCCCGTCGACTCCACCTACTCCTCTCGCAGAGCAGGATTACCAGCGTCGACGGCGAGCACTTCCGGGATCGATTTATCGCGTCTAGACAAGACGTGATAAATCGATCCCAGAAGATCGAGTGCTTGCCGCCGAACCAGCGGGTAAGTATAGACGTACCCTTAGTCTATGTCCTGCTTCCTGTGTCCAGTCTGTTTGTTAACTGATGTAAGGCTCAAAAATGCAGGAGTTTGCTGGTCTTGTGGAATGTAGCAATCGTGGATGTGGAAAGAGTGACTTTCAGGTAGATGGGGCCACTTTTACAGAAGGGACTGAATCACCGACAGATCTGGAATTTCATTTTTATTCAGAGGGGAGCCAGTACAGAGCCAATTTGGGGTGATGTGTTCATAAGCCATGTTGCTGAGCACACACTATGTTTTGCTCCAGTTGCAAGTATTTCAGGCTGCCTGCCTTCATTCCTGATTATGAGTTGGAATAGTCAGGGCTGGAGGTCATAGGTAGGGGCACAATCACCTGGCCACTTGCAGAAGGAAATGGGCTTTTTTGCCTCTATGGCCATCTGAGAATACAACAACCCTGTATCCTAGTCCAGGCCCTTTCACTGAGGCAGGACTAAGTATTATCTAGACCCTCCCTGACAGGTGTTTGTCTAATCTGCTCTTAAAAACCTCCAATAATGGAGATTTCACAACTTCTCTAGGTAATATGTTAACTACTCTTACAGTTAGGAAGTTTTTCCCAACTGCATCAAGAAAGCCGTAGTTCGACTTCCTCCTCCTGGGAGCCTAAGGGCCTGATTTCTAAAAGAGGCCAGATTTTCAGAAGTGCTCAGCACGTTGGGTCCTGCGCTCTTGCGAAATACAGGCCACAAGCGCCCCAAGGGGACCTCCAATTGTGGGTGATGCTGAGCACTTGAAAATCGGAGCCCAGGCTCTTTTGAAAAACTGCCTCCACCAATGCAGCCTCTGGGGCTCAGCGTATCAAGCTATCAGACGACAAACCACCAAATAACGATGAACAGTAATCATATTAGGACTGGAATTCCTTCAGAGTCCCTGGACTTCTCCCAGCCTCTACCCCCTTGGAACATTTGCTCTTTCATACTTCAGTGGAGAATTGTGTTGTTATCTCCACGAGTTGCGATAGGGCTTAGTGCCGCAATGTTTTGTAACATTATACAGCCCCCAGCCCCACCCATACGACATTAGCTAACTGAATGGGACAAGATGCCTAATTGATCTGAATTGGAGCTCTTCTCCTTTATTAAAAATCTATCTAGAAGGGAAAGAGGGAGAAAAGAGAGAGAGAACTCCCCCCCCCCCTACCCCCTTCTCCTCTGAAGGAAGCAGCAGTGTCTCCTTGCAGAACGACAACCCTCAGGATACAGCAGTTGTCTTCAAATCTGTGACCATAAAAAATCATTATCTCTGTGAAATACAGCAATTTGGGAGATAATCAAACAGTGACCAGGGGGCATAGCTGCCAATCTGAAGGATTATGCTCTGTGCACGCTTGATTCCGTCTGACCTTCCTCCGAGCCAGCTGTCAGCTTGGCGAAAACGCACACGGATCGACTCGGGGCACATTCATTAGACTGTCTTCGGTGAAGAAGTCATTTGCATAAAACCCCAGCTTTCTTAATTAGTACTTCATTTTTCCCTTGACTTATTTTGTGGCTAAGTTCACTCGATTTTTCTTTCTCTTTTTTTTTAAACTTGCCAAAAAAATGTAGTGGCGGGGGTGGAGGGGTTATAATAAAAAAGGTGGGGGAAGGAAGGAATATGATTTGCAAATTGATTCAGTGATAATTAGCCTATTAACATTTTCAGAGATGTTGGAGGTTTCTAAGTGTACAAAAAAAATAAGAAGGGAAAAAGGGGGAATATTGTATTTGAGATTCATCATCTAAACCTTTGGGTTGAGAATATTCCAGTGTTGGGAAGGAACGTCGGCACTTCCTGTGCACTGAAAAACCTCACACTCTCATCCTTGTCCCAGACCTTGTACATATGATCAACAGCAATTTAGTAAAATTCTGCTTCTCCACTTTTCCAGAGTTAGTTATGTCCTTGCAGTTGGACAAATAAAATACCATTTTTTCCCCATTATGACTAAGGATGGGTGAATAGTTTGTGCCTGAGATAAATTGACCATATGTTCTAGTTTTACCCAGACAATCCCATTTTTTTTCATATGTCCTAGGAATTTCTTCCATGACACTTGAAACATCTAGATTTAGAATTTTATCATTCAAGACATTTGGTTATTTGGTAGTGTTTGTTCAAGATGTATGGCTATACAAATTAGAATTTGTTTTGTGTTCACTAGAAGCATTCAGGTCAGGGGGATGAGTGTTCCATGTGACTGACGCTGTTTGGAGTAAACAGAAAAGTTGAATGAGTATAGACACTAACAAAGCTGTTCTTTTGTTCATGACACCCAGACCTGAAGAAGAGCTCTGTGTAAGCTTGAAAGCTTGTCACTTTCACCAACAGAAGTTGGTCCAATAAAAGATATTACCTCACCACCTTGTCTCATTAATGACACTTATATGTTGCATGTTACTCATTCAGGAGAGTATGTGCCTCGATTTAGGAGGGTACATGCCGAACTTTAATCACATGACTAGTCCCATTCATGCTTAAGTACCGTCCTAAATCAGAGCCTAAATTACTGGGGGAGGGAAGCCACATTTTGTATAATTGTCTGTTTTAACAGGACTATTTTCCAACCCTGAAATATGCCACCACAAGAGTACCCCATTGTTTGAGTTTGTAGATATTCCTGACTCGTGTACAATGCTGAATTCAGGGCAAAATTCTGCTCTTAGATCCACATTGCTGATTTCAGCTTCAATTTCCCAATTCTTTTCCAACAGTGGAACCAGAGATGGGTTCAAGCCAAGAAATGCAGATGAGATCTGGGTTTCAAATACCTGAAAAGTTGGGAGAGTATGGACCCAGTGTTTGGATTAGGCCCATATTGGTCTATTACTAGATGGAAATGGCAAAGTTATCAATAATAATGCAGAAAAGGCAGAAGTGTTCAATAAATATTCCTGTTCTGTATTTGGGGGGAAAATAACTGTCAGACTCATCATATGGTGATGATAGGACTCTTTCCATTCCACGGATATCTCTGGGGGATGTTAAACAGAAGCTACTAAAGTTGGACATTTTTAAATCAGCAGGCCCAGATAACTTGGATCCCAAGAGCTTTCAAAGAGCTCACCGAGGAGCTTGCTGGACTGTAAATGTTACTTTTCACTAAGTTTTGGAGCACTGGGGAAGTTGCAGAAGACTGGAAGAAAGCTCATGCTGTGCCAGTTTTTGAAAATGTAAATGGGATGACCCAAGCAACCGTGGGCTGGTCAGCCTGACACTGATCCTGGGAAAGATAATGGAGTAGCTGTTACGGGTCTCGATTAATAAAGAATTAAAGGAGGGTAGTATAATGAATGCAAATCAACATGGATGTATTGAAAATAGATTTTGTCACATTAACTTAACAGTTTTTTATGATGAGATTACAAGTTTAGTTGATAAAGGTTATAGTGCTAACATAAGATCTGTGTGACTCGAAAGCTTGTCTTTCTCCCCAATAGAAGTTGGTCCATTAAAAGATATTACCTCACCCATCCCATCTGTTTAGACTTCTGTAAGGCATTTGACTTGGTACTACAGAACATTTTGATTAAAAAAAACCCTATAAAGTTATAGAATTTACCCGGCACACATTAAATAGATTAAAAACTGGCTAATTGATAGGCCTCAAAATGTGATTGTAAACATGGAATTGTCATCAAGCGGGTACATTTCCGGTGGATTCCCGCAGGGATTGGTTCTTGGCTCTACATTATTGAACATTTTTATCAGTGACCTGGAAGAAAATATAAAATCATAATTGATAAAGTTTGTAGTTGACGCAAAAATTGGGGAAGTGATAAATAATGAAGAGGACAGGTCATTGATTCAGAATGATCTGGATCACTTTATTAACTAGGCAGAAGCAAACTATATGTGTTTTAATATGGCTACACATAAATATATACATTTAGGAATAAAGAATGTAGTCCATACTTACAGGATGAGAGACTCTATCCTGGTAAGCAGTGAGTCAAAAAGATTTGGGGGACATGGTGGATAATCAGGTGAACATGAGTTCCCAGTGTGACCAAAACAGCTAATGTGATTCTGGGATACATAACCAGGAGAATCTCGAGTAGGAGTAGAGAGGTTATTTTACCTTTGTAATTGGCACTGGAATACTGTGTTCAGTTCTGTTGCCCACAGTTCAAGAAAGATGTTGATAAATTGGAGATGGTTCAGAGAAGAGCCATGAGAGTGATTACAAGATCAGACAACATGCCTTATAGTGACAGACTCAAGGAGGTCAATCTATGTAGTTTAACAAAGAAGATTAATGGGTGACTTGGTCACAGTCTATAAGTAGCTACATGGAAAACAAATATTTAATAAAGGGCTCTTCAGTCTAGCAGAGAACGTATAACAACATCCAAAGGCTGAAAGTTGAAGCTAGACAAATTCAGACTGGAAATAAGGTGTACATTTTTGACAGTGAGGGGAATTAACCACAGGAACAAGTTACCAAGGCTTGTGGTGGCTTCTCCATCATGACAATTTTTAAATCAAGGTTGAATGTTTTTCTAACAGATCTGCTCTGGGCATTATTCTGGGGACATTCTATGGCCTGTGTTATTATACAGGAGGTTGGGCTAGATGATCACAATGATCTCTTCTGATCTTGGAATCTCTGAATCTCTTGGAAACTGGAACAGAGTTTGAACCCATGTATGGAGGACAAAGAATCAAACTTGAAATTTCCCTCAAATTTTGCCATCAGATGGCTTGACAGAGACGATCTAGTGCAGCCATTCCCAAATAATCCATTTAAAATGGTTTACACTGAATTGCAATACGTAAGTTTCCAAATATTTTCATGCTCATCTGTGTATTATTACTTATTATTATATACAAATGTTAATAAAATAGTAATAATACCATAAGTGTAAATGGCATTTTGTAGCCAGAATAAAGGAAGCTATGGGTCTGATTCTTTTCTTATCATCAAGAATTATACATCAGTGTCTGGATTAGCTTTCAGTGGATTTACACATGGTTTACACTGGTAAAAGACCCAGTATCCCTGCCTACGTGTCTTGGTTAAAAAAAAATGCCTCACATTTCTTCAAATATCCACAAGGCACTTGTACTAATGGAGGACTAATGCAAAGTATATTGAACTCAATGGAAAGATGCTGTTAGCTTTAATAGTGCTGATCTTACACTGTTTCTGTCCCAATGAAACTTGGAAGTGTATGAAAACCTGTAATGAAAAGTGTTTCTTCAAAGATTTCTAGCATTTAGTTCTAGACCAAAGAGGTTGAAATAAGATACAGTCATCCAAGTCGAGGTGGTCAAACAATGGGAAAAATTGTGAAAAATGTCTACATTATTTCCATCTCACAGGATTCAAAACGGATTTTATTAAATATTTTTTAAAAAATTTTGAACATACTAAATTTCAAAAGTTTGAAGTTTCGGTTTTCTCTTTTCTATCCTTTTCCCCCCTCTTTGCCATGGAATGCAATAAAATCTGTCTCTCTCTCTTCCTCTCTCCCCCCCACCCCTTTTCATAGTTTAACTTTTCAAAACTTCTCCAACTTTGGAACAGTTAGAGTGGCAAAAGCAAAAATTCAACTCTGTAATTCTGTCACTTTGGAACTGTTCATACTTTTAACCAGCTTTACATTCAAGCGTTTGGGATTCGTATGACAAGCAAAGGGAATCTTTCAACCTGTTTTGAAGAGTCCAGCATTTCTCAACAGTCCATGAGAGGAAGAGAGATTAACTGAGAGATAGTTCTGGTCCAGGCCGAAGTTCTGGTTTCTGTTCCAAACACTGCCACTTGTTTCTTCTGAGACCTTAGGTAAGTTACTTTGCTTCATTTTTCCAATTGACCCATTTGTAAAATGAAGATAACTACTGCTTGTTGGGAACTGAGTTTTTTCCTCTCCATAAAATGTTGATGAACATGAAAAAAACATGGTTTTTGTTGAAACGGTCCCTGGAAAAAAATGATTTTTCATTGAAAATTCAAACATCAAAATATTTTGGCCAAAAACTGAAATACTTTGTCTGAAAAATAAAATGTTTTGGCAGAAACTGAAATATGTCCATTTTGAAATGGTGCTACAGTGCCTCAGTTGCATTCTGAGTGTTTCATGCTCCCATTCTCCTCTATAGGCTGGGTTCCCTAGTAGGACCACATGTCCCATGATGCATAATGGTCTCCCATCTTGGAGAAAGGAGGTGATGCATCATGGGAGTTGCTGGCTGTTATGCATCATGAGAAATGTAGTCCAGCCAGGGAATATATCCCATATAAGAGAATGGGGGCATGATGCAACCAAACTACAACTCCCATGAGGCACGGCAGCAGCATGTCCAAATTGAAATATTTCGGTTTTTGTCTGAAATATTTTGGTTTCATGGCACTATGTTTTTGGATGAAAAAATTACATTTTCTACAGAAAATAAACACTTTTGTTATTAAGTCAACATTCCAATTTTCCATTAAAACCAGTTGAGATGGAAATTTTTCAACCGCCCTAATAATAACACTTATTTCCCTCATATGTGGCTGGTGTGTGACTTAATTCATCAATGTTTGTAAAATGCTTTGGGAGTCTCATATAAAAAGGTGCCTGGAGGAGAGTCAAGTAGTGTAGCTGACCTCATTTTAAGGGGTCACTGTGAGTGCTGTGATATACTAGTCCTCTTTAGGCATCTGGTAGGGATCTGGGTGTGCCATAAGGGCAGAGGCAATCACTGTAGCTCACAGGCAAGCACTGTAGGTGCTCCAAGCACTAGGATCTCCAGGCTCTAGCTCTCATTGGACTCCCATAATGCTCTGAAACCTCACTGAAAATTTGTATGAGTTTATGAGATTACTAGGGCTGCCAGGCATAAAAGCAATTGATTTAACAGTTAGAAACTAAAGATGAACCTAACTCGGTTCCTAACTCAGGCACTCCAGTCCATACTCTTAACATAAGCCCATACCATCCTTTGCCTCAGATCACAGCCCAAGGCAGCTACAGCCTGCTCTCATGCGACACCCTGTTCTCATGCTGCCTCTGGCTGCATCTTGAGCTTGTTCTCTATCTGACTTCCAGTTGTATCTCCTTTTCCAGTACCCGGGGGATTATGGAGTCCTCTTCCAGCTGAGTTTTAAACTGGGTAGCAAGGTGCCTTTCCCTCCAGCTCAGATCAGGTGTATTACCCTATATTGTTAGCATGAACCAATCATCAGACTTCAAAGAGTGGTTCATAAGTTGCTTAGAAGTTGGCCTAATGCAATAACCATTTTACTTCCACAGATAACCATTCATTTTCTCATCTACACTTAGAAAAGGAGAACTGGCTCTTTGTTAAAGTAGGAAAATCCAAAGCTGTTTTCAGTGGTTTATCCAGAGATACAGTAAGTCCATTGAATTCAGAAGCTGACTCATTGTCTCAGTCTTGGAGATCATCGATTTCTGGGAAAAGAATAGAATGTGCAGAATTTGGTATTAAGGGCCAGGAAAACCATGGGTTATTTTAGTAACTATTATTCATGTATTTATTATTAATTATAGACTTACAGTAGCACCCAAGATGTACGAGCATGTAACAAACAAAAGAAAGGACAATCCCTCCCTTGAGGAGTTCACAATCTAGGGATGGACAAATACACAAAGAGACAGAGGCCACAATATATGTATGGCTGTGTTAACAAAAGTACACAGTTTGAAATTATTATTCAAATTTGTCACTACCTGTCTAGATTAGGCCTGCCTAGATTACCACCAGGGGACGGAAACACTTTAGGTAAGATAGACATATGTCTAGACTGTTTTACAACCATTTTTCTCTAAAAGCTTTATTCCTACTGCTAAAATAAGCTATACTTTGGTTTTAAAAAGGCTTTTTGGTCATTATATAGCACGGGTCACAGACGCCTAAAAGGAAGGACCACAGATGCCAGAACTCACTTTGACCTTCTGGGTAAGCATGGTTGATACACAGGCCCATGGGCTGGTATAAGGGTGAAAGAATTGCAAAATTTCACTGTGAGATAAGTAAAGACTGTAAGTCTGACACCTGAGAGGACACATCCAGAGAGACCAGGTAGAGTGACCAGATAGCAAGTATGAAAAATCGGGATGGGGGTGAGATTATAGTGCAGATTTTTTTAAATATGGCTGTTAGAAGGCTCACAATTAAAAAGCCTCTGTTAATACTCTGAGACTTCCATCAAAAGCAAAAAGGGATTAGTTCCAGGGTTCTATGCTACTAAAGCAAGCACATGGGATCACACACAGGCTTTCTGTGATGTTCACTTCCAAAAAAATGGGACATGGAAATTAGATTTTTTTTTTCCAAAATGCCCACAGTTGCAGACAAAGAGCCAGATTCTGTCTTCCTAACACCAGAATCTGGTTGCAGCCAACCAGCTGAGAACTCGCCTGGCATGGGAGATGTGTCAGAGGGTTTAAAGCCAGCATACCTAACTCCTACACCTACCTGCCCTCTATATGGTGTGTGTCAGGGGCAGAGTGCTATGTTCTGCCAATTCTTAGCTGGTGTATTGTTCTTGAGGACCACAGGTAGCTGGCCCAGGCCCTAGGCTGTACTGATTTATTATGAGCTATGGTCAATGACGACTGCACCTGATGTTGGAGAGGTAAGCTCCACCATGACATAGTTGCTTAGGGTGGCCCAAAGAGATAAAAATATAAGTAGTGGAAAAAGGAAAATGTTGACAGAATACCAGGAATGTGTCTTAATAGCGGACAGGCTTTGCAGTGTGTTGAGCGGATAAGACAGAACAGCATTTCTTTTGGTTGTTCCAAATTCCTCTTAAGGAATCAGAGATGAAGAATAGTCTTGTGGTTAGGGCAATGAGGCTCGGGAGAGCTGGGTTCTGTCAACAGTGTTGGTACACATTTCCATTGTGACCTTGGATAACTCAGTTGATCTCTCTGTGCCCCAGTTTCCCATCTATAAAATGTACTCCCTTTCTCTGCTTAGCTAGTAAATGCTTCAGGGAAGAGACTGCCTCTTCCCATGGGTGTATACAATGCCTAGCTTTGTGGGGTCCTGATCTCACTTGTGGACTATGGCCATAACAATACCATAAATAACACTCCATAATGGTGAGGATCTCCCTTTGACATCACATGGCTATCACTAATCTTGACAAGTGCACAGATAACTTGTACTGGGGGAGGAGGGGGTCTTTCTTCACCCATTCTAATGTCTAATCCACATAGATGGGGAATACTTTATTACAGCTTTTTGCTAATGCAGTTACTCTAGAAATTTATACTTTTAGCACTGAAGGTCACAGGTTCATAATCTGCTCTTGACCCAAGCAGGAACTTGGTTACATAAGGCAAGATTAGAGAAACAACAAAGACATTAACACCCTATTGGAATTATATGATTACACGGTTAGGGCACTGGACTAGGACTTGGAAAACTGGGTTCAGTGCCCTGCTTCACCAGAGACTTCCTGTGGTCTTTTGGGCAGGTCACTTAGCCACTCTGTACCTCATTTCCCCATCTGCAAATCTAGGATAATAGCACTGCCTTGCCTCACTGGGGTGTTGTGAGGATAAAAATACATGAAAAGCTTGTGAAGTGCTTTGAGATCTACTAATGAGAAGTGCTATATAGGAGCTAGGTATCGCTATCCTGCCTTTGGAAGCCACAGCTGATAACAAGCATACTTTCCCTGTAACACCTGATTAGAGAAATGTAAACCAGACAGAACAGTTAAGACAATATATTTCTTTTCCTTAACAACTAGCAAAAGAGAAAGCTATTAGGCTTCATACAGATCTGAATTAAGTGGGTTGTTTGACACAAAATGTCAGTTTCAAGGGCAAATTTGAAACTGTTCTTCCATGGATTAAAAACTGTAATCTTAAAATGACTGGCATACCGTGATTGCTGTTTCTGACTTGAGAGCATCTTTGATTTGAAAGTAAAAGAAATTTGGGGCTAAATTCTGCACTTGCTCATGCCAGTATAAACCAGAAAATCTCCATTGATGTAAATGGAGTTATTTCAGATTTATACCAGTGTGAGAGCAGAAGTTGAGCAACAAAGGATGACTTAAAATGCTCAAACACATTCATCAATGCTAACGGAATGTTATCTTTCATTAATAGCATCACAGTAGTGCCTACAGTTTTCAACCAAGAGCCTCATTGTGTTAGGTGCTGTACAAATACAGGGTAAAAGACAGTCCCTGTCCAGAAGTGTTTGCAGCTTGAATAGATAATAAAGATAAAAGCTGGGGGGAAGGAAGTATTACTATCCCCATTTTAAGGGTGGGGGGAGAGAAATGATGTACAGATGGATTAAGGACCAGATTTTAACTCCCATCGAGTTAGGTGCATCAATACCTTTAAAAACCTGGCCCTCAGTGACTTGTCCAATGTCACGCAATGGTCTGTGGTAGAGCTGGGAATTAAAATCCAAAACTAATGAGTCACAATCCAAGCATAAGTCCTCTCTCGTCACTGTTTAAGATATGAAATGGAAAATGTATTTTTAAAAGAAATTATAAAGTTTTCATCTTATCAGTTTACTTGATTTTCCCCATTTTGCTCTTTGAATATTCTGCTTTTTGCATATGTCTCAAGCTGAGATCTTATATAAGTGTAAAATAATACAGAAATAAAATAAAAATAAAATTGCTACCTAAATACCATTACCTGTAATTTTGAACCATTAAGACTTCAAAAGGGTTAATTAATTACATTAGCTGTGTCATTATCCTGGCAACATTCTGCCTCAAGGGTGTATGGATCCATTCAGCGGCTGAGCTCAAGAGAGCTGTGTCCTTCTTTCACAGAGGAAAATTCATCAGACATTAAAAACACAGTCATTAGCAGAACATATTGTTTTCTCTCTACCAAATTGGAGAACATCAGATGAAATAATCAAAAACAAATATCAAATAAATAATTTTAAATCAAAACCCAAGGCTGAGGATTCATTGTAATTTACAATAGAAACTTTCAATGATAAATAACCACTCATATTTCCTGAATATAGAGGATCTGATTCACCACTTCCTTGCATCTTCTGTCGTCATTTTCATCTGTGGAAAGAAGGCATAAAGTCTACCGTACCAGAATGATATAGTGTTATACTCACTTTGCACCAACGTGAATGACAACACAGCGTGCAAGCAGGGGCGGCTCTATGTATTTTGCCGCCAAGCACGGCAGTCAGGTGGCTTTCAGTGGCGCGCCTGCGGGAGGTCCGCTGGTAACGTGGATTCGGCGGCATGCTTGCCGGGAGGTCCGCCGGTCCCGCGCCTTTGGCATGCCCACCGCTGAATTGCTGCTGAAACTGCGGGACCGGCAGACCTCCCACAGGCATGCCGCCAAAGGCAGCCTGACTGCCGCCCTCACGGTGACTGGCACGCTGCCCCCCCCCCCCCGGCTTGCTGCCCCAGGCACGCGCTTGCTGCACTGGTGCTTGGAGCCACCCCTGAATGCAAGGCAATGGGGAATGAGGCCCAGAGACTTTGACCCCAAAGGAATCCCAGGTGCTTTACAAACGATGTCCCGATCCTACCTCTGGATTTGTGGGTCTGTATTTCTGTACTTGTGTGGAGTCTCATTGCAGTCCACGCTGCTCTGCCTAAGCACAAAAGCAGATCTGGTACAGGCTGAAGTCCTATGGGCCAAACCCTGCAAATACTTACTCCTGTGAGTGAGTAAATAAATATATACCTACCTCATAGAACTGGAAGGGACCCTGAAAGATCATTGAGTCCAGCCCCCTGCCTTAATTAACAGGACCAAATACTGATTTTGCCCCAGATCCCTAAGTGACCCCCTCAAGGATTGAACTTACAGCCTTGGGTTTAGCAGGCCAATGCTCAACCCACTGAGCTAGTCCTCCCCCATGGTAATTTGTGGGATCGGTCCAGTTAGGGAGTTCTAGTGGGAATTCTTGTAAATATACCTGCAATCCTTTCCTGGTGAGAATAAAGGGCTGCAGGATCAGGCTATAAGAGCCCGCGTTAGTGGAAGAACTCCAGTTGATTTCCACAAGAACAGGCATCAGCCCTGTATAGTTCAGAATCACACCACCACCATAGTACATCCTGCTCGGATTTTAACTGTGGACATCAACCATATTTAGCAGTGTGGGGCCGAAGTGAAGAAGAAAATCACAAACTATCATTTAGGAAAGATGCGGGATAGTGGAGGAGTCATAGCCTTATACCAGGCTGCTGCTAAAAAAAACTGACAGGAAGAGAAAGGAAGGCTGCAAGCCCAGGAGGTTAAGGGCTGATTGACTCATTTTAGGTTAAGTTGATGGACTGGACTAATTTGGCATGAATAGAGGGAGACAAGTTAGGAGAAAGCTGGAACTGTCAGAGAAACTGCCCCAAGAGCAGTTGCTAGAAGGTTAATGCAGCTTATAGCAAAGAAGAAATATACTTTCCTTTCCTGGGGAGACTTTATTTGTGTTCTTTCTTGTTTTGTTGCACTCATCAAAAGTCATTTGCACAGAAAGCATATGTTTGCTCACTGTGCATGAAAAACTTAACAGGAACCACAATCTCTGACTCCAAACATATGAGGACTTTTGTTCTCAATATGGGTTGTTAGCTCAACCCATTTTAGCGCTAAAAGGGACTTAATAGAAATTCTACCTCAAAACATCCACAAACAGTGGGTGTTAGAAATTTGGATCTAAATCTGAGTTATGCAGCTTGGGCCAGACTTACAAAGGTATTTAGGCACCTAAAGATGCTGATAGATACCTACTGGAATTTACAAAAGCACCTAAACCAGTGAAGCACCTAACTGCCTTGACTTTCAAAGGGCATTGGCCATCTAACCTGATTAGGTGCTTTTGTAAAATCTACTGGATGTCTGTCTGAATGGTTAGGCAGCTAAATACCTTTGTAAATCTGAGCCTTTTAGCCTTAAAGATCAGAGGGGAATTTTTGTAAGAGAAGGGGTTTGTTCAGTGATATGCTGGCTGATATTCGGTGATATTCCCACACGTCTCTTACCTGCTGCCAACTCCTGCCAAACTTTTCAAACATGGGTGCCTAGGGATAGTCACCTAAATAAGTGAACTGTTCTTGAGAGGGGCTGAGCATCAAGAGTTCCCATTGACCATAGATTTAGGTGTCTAATTTTAGGCAACCACATTTGAGAAGTTTGGCTTCATACATGTCCACCAAGTTGCCACCTTCCACTCCAGAGGTAACAATAGTGGGTGAGTAATTCCTGCGTATGTCTCTAGTTAGCTAGCTATTAATATAGCCTTCATTACCATAGTATCCAAACACCGATATGGTGTCTTAGGCCCAGATCCCCAAATCCTTGAACTCAATGGAAGTTAGGAGCCTTTGAAGATTTGGGTTTGAGTGCATACTCCCACTGAAAACAATGAAATCCTTGCCACTGAAACCAGGGGAGCAGGGACAGACCCACAGAGTGAAAGTCACTATCACCCCTGTGCCAAGAGCTTATTAAAGGCCTATGCACCATTGAAATCCCATTTTGAGGGTGTACGTGGTACATATGCTTTGTGCCGGGCCTCTATGCAGGGGTAAATTTCACCTACAGTTTGCAAAATGCTTTGTGATCTTTGGGGATGAAAGGTGCTGCATTATGGCAATTTATGTATGATTCCCTACAGTAAATAATATGAAACAGTAACTCCCTTGGACGGAAAATAAATAACTTTGTCCCATGAATATTCAGTGCAGGCTGGTGGTGGTGTGGGGGGGGGAGAGCTCGAACTTGACTTTTTTGCAGATAATTTATTGAAAAAAAATGAAATATTAAGCAGGAATATTACAGAATGGCTTTTTGTTTCACCAGCGGATGACAAATGAAGTAGAGCAGGTACCTGTTGAGGTTACAGGGCCATCCATCAACCCCCAGCATGACCCACAGCTGTCAGCGCCATATAAATTAATGTTTACCATTTTTAAATATGTACATCTGGAGAGGAGGGGAAAAAATATAAAACAGAGGCTCTGCTTTTGTGGGGAATTGCAGGGAGCCTACTATATCAAAAGCTAATTATAGCTCAAGCCAGTTCGAATGTCATTCTTCAATGGTGAGTTATAGGCACACGGCTGTGGCGCTTCAGTCTTTTGCTCGTCACAAAATCAGAACCCTTTTAAGTTTTAATTAATCTGCTTAGCTTTAGTTGCAAGAGGGTGAGTGGGAGGCAGATTAACCCTTAAACCGCCGAGCCTCTTCATAGTGTCTCCTCTTGGACTTAAAAAAAAAAAAAATAAGCACCTGAGGGAGAGAGCATTATTAGCCTGACATAGGGGCCTATTAGAAGGGGAGGCTTCCTTTCTTTTCTTTTCTTTTTTTTTAATTTGCCAGAGTCTAGAGTGTTCCTTCTATTTCACTATCCAAAACCAATTAATTTTCTGTAAAAGCATCAAATTAATTACAAAATAATATGGAAATAAGAAGAATGGAGGGATGTCTCTCTTCTCCCATTCCCCTCCCCTGCACCTCATTATGGGAAACATGTCAAGCCCTTTGGCAGCAAAGCCCTATTAAGGAACTACAGACTGTTGAGTTCCTTATTTAAAATTCCATCGGTGGTGTCAGGAGACCTCTGGAAGTGTGATGTTAGGTCCTTCTCCGCATTCAAGGACCAGCTTCCTTTTCCGCATTTGATCAGAGCATCTTCATCACTTCTCCACCACCCTGCCGCTGGATGGTTGTCATGGCAACAGCACATTTTCAGGCAGAGTGGCTGGAAAGTGAAGACTTCTCTAAGGCAGTCTGCCATCCATGGTGCTTGCTTGTAGGGCCCTGTTCTGAAAACACTGAAGCATGGGAGAAACTTCCAGGAAAACTGCAGAAGATAAACATAGCACCGGTCTTTAAAAAGGGCAATGAAGAGGACTTGAGGAATTATAGACCAGTCAGGTTTTTTTCCCCCAATCTCTGGAAAGATACTAGAACAAATGATTAAACTATCAGTTTGTGATCACCTGCAAGATAATAGGGTTGTGAAGAATAGCCAGTATGGGTTTGTTGAGAAGAAGTCATGCAAAACCAACCTAATTTCTTTCTTTGACAGGGTTACTGGCCTAGTGGATGGGGAAAGCAGGATATGTGATAATATTGATTTTAATAAGTTTTATGAGACAGTCTCACATGACATTCTCATAAGCAAACTAGGGAAATATAGGCTAGATTAAATTACTATAAAGTGAGCGCACAGCTGGTTGAAAGACCATATTCAAATATGGTCAAGTATTCCAGTTATCAATGGTTCACCCTCAAACTGGGAAGGCATACCTGCTGTGTCCCTGGAGAAGTCATTCTTGGGTCCGGTACTATTCAATATTTTCATTAGTTATTTGGATAATGGAGTGGAGAGAGTATGCTTATAAAATTTTCAGATGACACAAAGCAGGGAGGGGTTTCAAGCACTTTGGAGGACAGGATTAGAATTCTTGGCAAATTGGAGAATTGGTCTGAATTCAGCAAGATGAAATTCAATAAAGACAAGTGCAAATACTTCACTTAGAAAGGCTATATCAAATGCACAACAACAAAATGGGAAAAAACTGACTAGGTGGTAGTACTGAAAAGTAATTGAGAATTATAGTGGATTACAAATTGAATATGAATCTACAATATGACACAGCTGCAAAAAAGGGTAATATCATTCTGGGGTGTATTAACTGAAGAAGTGAGGTTCTTACCCACGAAAGCTTATGCTCCCAATATTTCTGTTAGTCTTAAAGGTGCCACAGGACCCTCTGTTGCTTTTTACAGATTCAGACTAACACGGCTACCCCTCTGATACTTAACAGCAGTGTTGTATGTAAGACATGTAATTGTCTTGCTCTACTCAGCACTGGAGAGGCCTCAGCTGCAGTAGTGTGTCCAATTTTGGGTACCATGCTTTCGGAAGGATGTGCACAAATTGGAGAGTGTCCAAAAGAGAGCAGCAAAAATGATAACAGTTGACCTATAAGGAAAGGTTAAATAAACATGTCGCTGAAGGCCGGTCAAGAAGTAATGGACTAAATCTGCATCAAGGGAGATTTAGATAGATATTAGGAAAAGCTTTCTAATGATAAGGGTAATTAAGCTGTGGAACAGGCTTTCAAGGGAAGATGTGGAATGCCCATCATTGGAGGTTTTTAAAAATAGGTTGGACAAACACTTGTCAGGGATGGTCTAGGTTTACTTGGCCCTGCCATAGTGTAGGGGGCTGGACTTGATGACCTCTCCATGTCCCTTTTAGCCCCACACTTCTATGATTCGAAGTGTTTGTAGGACAGGTTCATTGTTTGATGCAGGTGAATGACAGATTCTATCAGGGCTATTGTGGTATTTAAAGAAGATCTATGATTACAACAAGGAGTCTGGTGGCACCTTAAAGACTAACAGATTTATTTGGGCATAAGCTTTCGTGAGTAAAAACCTCACTTCTTCGGATGCAAGATCTATGATTGTTCACCTTAGAGAGGAAGAGAATAAAACAGGACACAGTAATAATGAATGGGATAGAGAAGGTAGATTGAATATTTTATTCCCTCTCTCATTATACAAGACTAAAGGGATCTTGATTGAAATGGAAAGGTGGAAAATTGACAAAATTTAGGCTGCTGGTTTGCAGAGATCAGTGCCTATCACCAATATTGTCTCTTTTATTTCCTTATACTCCCCCATTTGTAGCCATCTGTTGTCTCTTGTCTTATACTTACATTGTAACCTTTCTGGGACAGGGATTATCTTTTTGTTCTGTGTTTGCACAGCACCTAGCACAATGGGGACCTGGTCCCTGATCAGGGCTCCTGAGTGCTAGAGTAAAACATCTAATAAATGATAATACAAAGGAATTGTTTTCAGCCAATGCACAATTAGCCTGTGCAGTTTGTTGCCACAGGGTTTCATAGAGGCCAAGAGTTTAACAGGATTCAGAATAGGACTGAAGTTTTATAAGGATGACAACTATCCAGAGCTATCATAGGGCTTAAAAAGAAACAACAACTAGGATTCTTGGGATATAAATGCTTTTGATTCAGGGCAAAAGCCAATCTTTAATGGGGAGTAGGTTATTCTGTAACTGCCAACCACAAGGTTTCATATACCTTCCTCAGAAGCGGCTGCTGTTAGCCACAGTTACATGGTATCTGGATTAGATGGACCACTGGTCTGATCTGGGATGGCAATTCTGTTGTTCCATTCCCAGATCTGGAAGGGAATCTGTTCATTCTTTACTCTGAGTCTTAAATTCTAAAGTACGACATGTAAGTGATGTTCAGTGATTGCCTAGAAAAGAGAGATCTTAATCCCCCCCTCAGTTCTGCACACATGTGCTTATGTGTTTCCAGGATCAGAAGAGCCCTCAACGTTAATCACTTTGCTTAAGTTAAGTTTTGTTTAACTACTTTGCAGCATTAGGGCCATAGAACCTCTGACACTGCATTTCAGAGATATACACCGATGACATTGGTTAAGTGCATAACACTGCTGCTAGGAATAATAAGAGAAGACAATAATGCTGCAGCATTTCCCATCTTGTTCAGCAGGATCAGACTCAGAGTAAAGAAAGCAGGGTATGGCTTTGACTAGAGATCTGGGAGCCAGACCTCCTGTGATTGAACCCTGTCTCTGTGCTCATTCCTTCTGTGTCCTTGGCCCTCCCATGTCCCCCAGTATGAGAAGCTGTAATACCTAAATGCCCATCGTGTTCCCAAGAGGTAGGTATCTGCCAGTGTTTGTGCAGTGTTTTGAAGATGACGAGTGCTGAGTTATCTCCCTGTTTCTCGTTTTCCAGTGTTGGCATGCATGCCAATGGGACATTTCTAACCCCAAGCAGTATTTTAGCCTTTGCTTTGATGGAGATAATTTATACATTTTAGTTCATTCTTTTTAAAAAATGAAAAGAATAAAAAAGTCTGTGTGATTCCTAATACACAGTGAAGGCTTAAGCTGGCATAATAATTGCTAAAATACTATTTAAAGCTGCATCTGACTCAGAGCCAACTTCAGAGGACAAGTCAAAACAGCACTGGATAAATATTTAAAATGTTTAAAGATGTTAGGTTTAGACTTTGGGCCAGATCCTCAGCTGGTATAAATCAGCCCAGCTCCATCGATGTTGCTGGAATAACATCAATATCTACCGGCCGAAGAGCTAGTCCTATTTTTTGAAGGCTTCCTTAAGCGACAAGTCCATGGAATTTGTCAGTAACAGTGTCTCCAAATCCAGCCACTTCCTCCTGACCTTTTTTATTAAAATTCTCTCATCTTGAATGTAAATTGGCTGTTCAATAAGGGTGAAGCTCATCCCTGCAAGTTTTGGACCTGCTACATGGGGCAAATAGCTGATGTCACAGACTGCGGCAAGGACAGTGGTTGGAACAGTGGCAATCAAGTGTTGTGGTCAGAACAGCTGCGTCAGAAGCCAGGGACAGCACTAATGATCAGAGCCGGGGTCAGGAACCCAGGAGTCAGAGCCAGAGTCAGGAACCAAGCAGGGGAGCAGGGCTGGAGAGGACTTCAGCTGGGCTGAAGCAAGACTCGGAACAAGGCAAGCACAGGAGTGATTACAGCTGTGGGCATAGGCACTGAACAGCCGCTGGCCTTGTGCTGCTGCTGGGCCTAAGAGCAGGCCTGGTGATTCCTTTCCGCCAGTCAGGAGGTCAAGTCAATTAAAGTGTTCAGGGATGGTCAATTAGCTGGTCCCAAGCTCGGCTGCAGGCCCTGATTCCTGAGAGCTGGTGGATCCATGTAATGCCCAGGGCTGGCTCCAGGGTTTTTGCCGCCCCAAGCGGTGGGGAAAAAAAAGAACCACGATCAGCGGCACTTCAGCGGCAGCTCTACCGCACCGCTTTCTTTTCTTCGGCGACACTTCAGCGGCAGGTCCTTCCCTCCAAGAGGGACCTGGGGACCTGCCGCCGAATTGCCGCTGAAGAGCTGGACTTGCCGTCCATTCCCCTTGGCCGCCCCAATCGCCTGCTTGCTGCGCTGGTGCCTGGAGCTGGCCCTGGTAGTGCCAGAGCACATATATTAAATGCCACCAGAAACAGATCATCCATTGAATCACCTTTGTTTTACTCAAGGCCCATGCATCGTTGAAGTCTCACTAAAATACTCGGAATATAGGCTATGGGCTTGTCTGCGTGGTGCATTAGTCCACACTAGAGAGGTATACAATCTAATGCGCCCTAGCATGTTGCACACTGACTGGCCTGTGTAGGCCCTGCTGGAGGACACTAAAAGTTCCCTCGTGCATGGTAATGTTCAAAGGGTAGCATTACCACACACTAGGGAATTTTTAGTGTGCACCAGCAGGACCAGATGTGCCAGTTAGCACATGGACTAATGCACTGTGTAGACAAGCCCTCAGAGGGACTTCATCGGTGAATAACCCTTGTCCTCTGCACAGGGGGGATTTTTGCCTTAAGTCAATGATTCAATAGGCATAACAAGCCCATAAGGAGAAACCGTGGTCCCACTGAAGTTCATGGCAAAGTCCCGTTCACATGAATGAGATCACGGTGTGACCTCAGCACAAGATGTTTATGGTGTGTGATTACACTACTCAAACTAGGTGAAATACACTCCTGTACAGAGGGGCTGCACAAAGCCTAAATCCTATTTAGGCTCTGCTTTCTGGGCTAAGGTGGGTCTACAGGAGTGCATGTGCGTTGTAATGTCTCTATCTGCTCAGACATGTACAAAACTGAGCTCATTTAATAGATGACCTATTTGATTTATGTAGCATTTATTATGAATGCTTATTATAACTAATGATAATGACTAGCTTACTTTATATACAGCTTTTCTCCCAAAGAACCCCAAGAGTTTTAAAAACTGGGTGTACACAAGCATTACCTCATTGGCACTAGATCTTCATCCATTGATTCATAGTGTTTAAGGCCAGGAGGGCCTATGGAATCGCCTAGTCTGACCTTCAGTACAACGCAGGCCATTGTATTAGTCCAGTTATGCCTAGTACAATAACCTGTGTTTGGTTAAAGCATCCAGAAAGGAATCCAGTCTTGATCTGAGGACATCAAGAGATGGGGAAATCCACCACATCCCTTGGCAGTTTGTTCCAATGGTTAATCACCCGCACGGTTATAAATGTGTACCTAATTTCTAGTTCATAGATTCATAGATTCTAGGACTGGAAGGGACCTCGAGAGGTCATCGAGTCCAATCCCCTGCCCGCATGGCAGGACCAAATACCGTCTAGACCATCCCTGATAGACATTTATCTAACCTATTCTTAAATATCTCCAGAGATGGAGATTCCACAACCTCCCTAGGCAATTTATTCCAGTGTTTAACCACCCTGACAGTTAGGAACTTTTTCCTAATGTCCAACCTAGACCTCCGTTGCTGCAGTTTAAACCCATTGCTTCTTGTTCTATCCTTAGAGGCTAAGGTGAACAAGTTTTCTCCCTCCTCCTTATGACACCCTTTTAAATACCTGAAAACTGCTATCATGTCCCCTCTCAGTCTTCTCTTTTCCAAACTAGTTTGAATGTTTCTGCTTCAGTTTCCATCCACTGGTTTTTGTTCTGCCTTCTCTGTTAAATTAAAGAGCCCTTTAGGCCCTTGAAAAGTTTCTCACTGTGAGACATTTTCTCCAGCTCGCAAATTATTTTTGTGGCTCTTCTTTGCACCATCTCCAGTTTTTCAACATCCTTTTAAAAATGCAGACACCAGACCTATGGAGAGTATTTCAGTTTTGGTCTCACCAGTGGCATGTTCAAAGTTGAAAAGCTGTCCTACTCTAACTCGCTACTCCCGTGTTTATACATCCAAGGGTCGCATGAGCCCTTTTTGCCACATCACTGCACTGGGAGCTCATGTTAAGGTGTTTGTCCATTATGATCCTTTCAGAGTCCCTGCTTTCCAGGATACAGTGCCCCGCTGTGTAAGAATGGCCTGCATTCCTTGTCCCTAGATGTTCAACTTTGAATCTAGCTGTATTAAAAACACATCTTGTTTGAATGGGCCCAGGTTACCAAGTACCCCAGATCTTCTCTGTTACCATTCCATCAATCTTTGTGTCATCCATACGTTGTATCAGCAATGATTTACATTTACCTCTGGATCATAGATAAAAATGTTTAAAAGTACCAGACTGTGACAGGGCACTGGGACAGGATCCCCGGGGTGCAGCCTGGGACCGTGGGACCACTGTGCCCCCTTAACTCTCCAGCCTGGACTGTCTTTCAGAATGCAAGCAGCAAACCCCTCCAGCTGCTGCTATCACTCAACGCAACTGCATGTGAAGCCCCACGTCCAGCTAGATTGCATGAATGCTCCCAGAGCCACTCATGAATCACACAGAGAAAGGCACCAGCCAAATTCTCCCCAACTCCCAGCCTTGTACCTCAGGAATATACTGTCTTGCACTGTTCAAGACCTTTTCTTGAGCAATGCAAGTTTATCGATTGGTTCACCACTTCATCAATGGGAAGTGGATATACACCAACCTTTGTAAACCTGAGCACTTCAGGCAAACTCACTGGTAAAGATCAACAGTAAAAGAAGTTTATTGATTATAAAAGAGATTTTAAGGGATTATAAATGTTTGGTAACTATCTCTGACTTTTTGCCTAAGAAAACAAAATAAGTGCACAATCTAAATCCTGAACCTGTAAGACACTAGGCAGTATTTAGATCAAGCAGTTTTCTCACCCCATTGGATGTTACAATTTATAATACACAGGTTTCACCATGGAAACCCGGGCCAGTCTCCTTTGTTGGAGTTTTCAGTCTTCTGAGCATTCTTGTTACTTGGAGCGTAGGTGGGGGAAGGAGAAAAGGCCAGGCATGGTGCCATTGTGTTCTGTTTTATACCCTCAGTCCATGTGCTTGGAGAACATAAGTCCAGGCATGTCTGGTGGGCATTGCATTCCACACAGCCTATCTTTGTGAGGACTTCCTGTGCACTGTGGGGATACGGGGCAGGTTGAGTGATATCGGAGGAGGGGTCAGTGGAGAAATCAGTGGCTGTGATACTACATGGATCCACCAGCCATCTGCAACATGTAGCTGAGGCTGGTCTGGCCTGGAGGCTTGGATATCAGCTGGTTTTACTAGATCTGATTTTGCTCGGTGACCTCAGGATGCTCTCCTGTGCCCAGTTTAGCTGTGTGAAGGGTCATAGGTTAAGATGTAGGCCCATAGATCCCCAAGCAGTGCCCAGACCACAGCCACCCAACCACCCAACAGCTCTCTGGAACCCATGGAAAGGGGAGCAGTGGATGTCTGGCCCATGAGAAGCTCTGCTCATGAAGTTCCTGACTGAAGCAGACATCTGTCCCCACTGACTGACCTGGACACACTACTTAAGGCAGAAGGAGGCACAGGAGGCTGGCTGAACAACGGAATGATCCTGACCTGGTGCTTTACTGGAGCTTGACTGTGTCTAGCCCTGGCATTGGTCACTGACTCCACTTTGATCCTGAGTCCGGCTCGACCCTGGGCACGACTATCTGACTCTGACTCCATTCCTGACCCTTGGTGTGGCTGCTGACACAGTTGCATCCCAGAACTTTGGTGTGGTTCCTGGCCCTGGGCCTTGACAGGGTCCTGCCTCTGGCTTTGATTCCTGGCTCTGACCACTAGGCTTGCCAGCCCACACCCAAGTCCCTACAAGCTGCTTGAACTGTGTGCGGGACATAGGATTTCAAGCGACGTGTAAAATGAGCTATAGCTGCTTCATCACTGGCAACTGCAATGTGCCTTCAGACTGCAAATTGTTTGGGTCAGGGGCCTGTTACATGTCAGGGGCCTGTTACAATATTTGTCACTCATTATTTAACCCCATGGCCATATAAGTGATGCAAACAATAAGAAATACACCCAAGGACAGGATCTGTTTAAATTAAAGTCACTGAGAAAACAGATTGAAACCAAAGACTGTGGAACTTTTATTGTCCATCTTGGGGGTCACAAAGACTGATTTAAAATGAGTGGTTCCTTATTCTTCCCCTTCCCTGGCCTCCCCTTCCCCAGTAACACCTGGAAACACACGTCAGAAGGGTAATTGCCCCAGCTCTCTAAAACCAGCAAAACAAGTGCAAATGTTATGCCCAGGTTTAATGAAGACTTTGGTGTGGGTCGCTCGACTGAGACACATTCAGATGCAGTCATGCTTTCACATCCTCTGACTTTTAACACACACACACGCATACAGCCAATAAGGGATCTCATTGAAAATTCAGGAGCTTGGGAGGCCGGGATTTAATAATAAAACTGGCACCTGTCATTTCTTCTACATATTGGATGCACTCGAGTGCTTTGACCATTAAAAATAACTCATCTGGGGGAGAAAAAGGAATATAAACAGCTTAGTTTATTTCTGTTACCCTGCAAGAGAAGAGAACCTTAGTGAATTTGCATGCACAGTATTCACAGCTACAGAGTGAGCACCAACTTTCTGCAAACTTCTTGGATTTCACATTCTCTGCATGTCTTTCTCCCACATATAAACAATTTTATGCGCCTGATTCTGCAACCTGCATCTGCAGTTTTATGCTGCTGTAACAGCCTGAAAGAAAGGAATGGGAGCAGGACTAATAGAGTTATGCCCATGCAAAACTAAGGTAAGAAAATGGTGAATTAGGCCCTATATATGTAAATACAATATTATTACTTAGGGTATGTCTTCACTACCAACCGGATCGGCAGGCAGCGATAGATCCAGCAGGGATCGATTTATCCCGTCTAGTCTAGACACGATAAATCGATCCCCGAGCGCTCTCCTGTCGACTTCTGTACTCCCGCTCGGCGAGAGGCGCAGGCAGAGTCAACGGGAGAACAGCAGCAGTCGACTCACCCTGGTGAAGACACCACAATAAGTCGGTCTAAGTGCGTTGACTTCAGGTAAGTTATTCAGGTAGCTGAAGTTGCTTAACTTAGATCGATCCCTCCCACCCCCCAGTGTAGACCAGACCTCCATGGCAACCGATACTTCATAATTAAGATTAACAATCGCTTTGCATTACTAGTCTGCCCCAGCCTTAGAAGAAGGATGATCCACTGGTTAGGGCAGTAGTCAGAGAGCCTGAGAGACTCAAATTCAACTCTGCTTTGCCAAAGACTCTCTGTGTGACCTTTTGGCAAGTCACAAGTCTCTCTGTGCCTCAGTTCCCCTTCTGTAAAACAGGGATGATAGCACTTACCTCCCAGGGGAGGGGTGAGAATAAATAAATTGAAGAGTGTGAGGTGCTCAGATATTACAGTAATGGGGGGCCATATAAGCATCTTAGATAGATAGACTTTGTCTCCTTCTTAATTTCTCAATAAAAGTCTTTTCAACTTCAAATTTGGCTTGTCTGTGGCCAGTCAGCAACTTTTTGGTCAAATTTGAGGTTAATGGAATGACAAAGGTAGGAGCTGAAGTTGAATCAGTATGTTCCCAAAATCTGGGGGGCTGAATGTGAGCTTCTGTTTTGAGTCCAACATTATTCAGGTAGTCACAATAATTCATAAACAGGGCAGTGCAGATTTCTAACCTGGATGTCATGGACTTATACATGACACTAATCTGAATGTCTGCCTGCTGATCTATGCCCTCCATGGAAAAACTCCTACTGAAAATAGATTAGACCCTATGTGAGGAGATTAGCTTTTTTTAGGTACTGATATGGCCCCAGCTCCAGTCACTTCAGAGCTCTTCACAATCTTTAATGCATTTATCTTCATGAGGTCAGAAAGTTCTATTATTCCTCTTTTGTAGAGAGATAAATGAGGCACAGAGGGTGGGAAACAAAGGGATTTAGGCACCCACACCTATTTATTAGGGAGTTAGGCACCTGAATACCTTTGTGAACAGCACCCAGAGTGATTAAGTAACTCACCAAAGGTCACATATGAAGCCTGTGTGGGAGTTGAACCCCTATCTCTAAAGGACCCATCTAGTGCCCTAAGCACTGGGCCATCTTTCCCCTTCCTTTGGGGGGTGGGGGGGAGGGAAATATTCTTTTCATTTTAACATGAGACTTGAGCTATTTGGTGTTCCAGGTCTTGGAACCATCATGTGAGTACATGAAAAATCTCCACATTCATTTTCAAAACAGGAAAATAAATGTCTAGCCCTCACAGTTACAGACGAAAGCTTGAAACATGAACACTAAAGACTCAAAAAACAAATGTGAAATAAAAAGAAGCCAAAACATGTACACATGTATATAAATATAGTGAGTTTTAAAACAGTTCTATCACTTTTGGCAGGGGTGACTGATGGTTTTTGAATGCTTGGGGTTGGCAATATCAAACTTTTGTCCCGCTTCTCCAAAAAGAATGCAGCCAAAGACAATGCCCCTTTTATGTAAGCAACAGACATATGTGGGTAGCTGGAGCAATTGCTGGAGGCAGGATACCATGCCATTGACCAATGATCTATTTGGATCCAGTATATGGCAAATAATATGCTTCTTTGCTGGATCTCAGTTTGTTTACTTATCTGTGCTGCCTTTTAACCCTGAAAAAATATCCCTGTGTGAATGGAAGCTGTTCAAAGGCATAAGTAATGGGTTAGGGCCGTGTGGAACAATTTATGTAATACCATGGAACTTACATGCACCCACACTAATTTACAGAGAAGCAGTTGAGGTAAAAGTGGAGCAAATGCACATGGTTATATTATAAAAACAACAGCAGCACTTTCTTTCCAGCAGTTGCAGCTGATGTGTGAAAGCCTAGAAGGATACAAGTGGCAATCATCAAAGACAGTACAGTACATGGGTTTCTTTTCATTCTTAAGGCTCCGATATATTGTTGTTTGAAGTTGATTGGGCTGTTTAGGTGGTGTCTGTCTTTAAAGCTGTTCTGCTATCATGAATAATTTAATAATAGTAATGGGGGATTCCATTATTAGAAATATAGATAGTTGGGATTGTGATAACTGGGAGTCTCGTATGATGAATTGCCTGCTGGGTGCGAAGGAGGCGGGCCTCGTGAGACATTGAGGCAGACTTATGTGCAGTGGAGGAGCCGGTGGTCATGGTACATGTAGGTACCAATGATATAGGGAAAGGTAGGAGAAAGGACCTACAGGCCAAATTGAGGCTGTTAGATTAATGTCCAGGACCTCCAGAGAGCATTCTCTTAAATACTTCCAGTGGCATGCACGGGGCCAGTTAGACAGGCAGAACAGCAGGGCCTCAATGCGTAAATGAGACAATGGTGTACAGAGGAGGGGTTTAGGTTTATTAGAAACTGGGGAACCTTTTGGGAAAGGAGGAGCCTATACAGGAAGGATGGGCTCCACCTAAACCAAAACAGAACCATATTGCTGGCCTGTAAAATTAAAAAGGTCATAGAGGAGTTTTTAAACTAAGGGCTGGGGAAAGCTGACGTGTGGAAGTAAACGCAGTTTGGACAGAGATATCCCTTAAGGGAGGATTTATTAAAGGGGATTCTCTATATCCTAGTAAAGAGGAGAGGATAAAGTTGATAAAGTACAGGTAGAAGCTGAACAGAACAAGTCAAATGAAAAAAAAAATCCCATTCAATTACATCACATGAAAGCAGACAACTAAATATTGACAAATTTTAAGTGCTTGTACACAAATACTAGAAGTCTAAACACTAAGATGGATGAATTGGTATTAAATGAGGATATTGATATAATAGGCATCACACAAATTTGGTGGAATGATGATAACCAATGGGACACAGCAGTACCAGGGTACAAAATATAAAGGAACGACAAAGTAGGTTGTTCTGCTGGGGGAGTGGCACTATATGTGAAAGAAAGCATAGAGTCAAATATAGTAAAAATCATAACTGTACCATAGAATATCTATAGATATAGATTCCATGCTTGAATAGTGTATAGCACTAGGAATATACTACCAACCACCTGACCAGGATGGTGATGGTGATTGTGAAATGTTCAGGGAGATTAGAGAGGCTACATAAACAGAAACCCCAGTAATAATGGGGGATTTCAACTATCCCCATATTGACTGGGTACATGTCAACTCAGGGCGGGATGCAGAGATAAAGTTTCTAGACACCATTAATGACTGCTTCTTGGAGCAGCTAGTGCTAGAAATTACAAGGAGAGAGGCAATTTTTGAGTTAGTCCTAAGTGGAACACGGACTCTGATCCAAAAGGTGAATATCGCTGAGTGCTCAGTAATAGTCAGCATACTGTAATTAAATGCAACGTCCTTGTGGGGGGGAAATACCAAAGAAACCCACCACCTTCGCATTGAACTTCAAAAAGGGGAGCTACACAAAAAGGAGAAGGCTAGTTAAATGGAACTTAAAACAAACTGTCACAAGACTGAAATGCCTGCAAAGTGCATGGCAACTTTTTAAAAACAGTATAGTAGAGGCTCACGCTGTATGTATACCACAATTTTTTTTTAAAAAGTAAGTGGAACAAAAAAAATGCCACCATGGCTAAAATGTTGTTAGAGGTGAAAAGGTCTCCTTTAAAAATTGGAAGTAAAATCCTACTGAGGAAAATAGAAAGGAACATAAACTCTGGCAAGTCAAATGTAAAAGTATAATTAGGGAGCCCAAAAAAGAATTTCAAGAGCAACTAGCAAAAAACACCAAAACTAACAAAAAAAATTAAATACATCAAAAGCAGAAAGTCTGCCTAGCAATCAGTGGAGGCGTTAAGGATCACTCAAGGAAGAAAAGGCCTTTGTGAATAAGCTAAATTAATTATTTGCATCAGCCTTCACTGCAGAGGATGTGAGGGAAATTCCCACACCTGAGCCATTATTTTCAGGTGACAAATCTGATAAACTGTCAAAGACTGAGATGTTAATAGAGGAGGTTTGGGAACCAAATTGATAAATTAGACAGTAATATCACCTGGACCAGGTGGTATTCATCTAAGAATTTTGAAGGAACTCAAATATGAAGTTGTAAAACTATTAAGTGTGATATGTAACCTATCGCTTAAATCAGCATCTGTACCAGATGACTGGAGGATAGCTAATATAATGCCAATTTAAAAAAAAAAGGCTCCAGAGGCAATCTTGGCATTTACAGGCTGGTAAGCCTAACTTCAGTATCAGAGAAATTGGTTGAAACTGTAGTAAAGAACAGAGTTAGATTAACATGACATGTTGGGGAAGAGTCAACTTTTGTAAAGGGAAATTGTCCCTCACCAATCTATTAGAATTCTGTAAGGAGGACAACAAACATCTGGACAAGATGATCCAGTGGACATAATGTACTTGGACTTTCAGAAAGCTTTTAAGCAAAGTATGCATTGATAGCTTAAGAGGGGAGGTCCTCCCTGGATCAGTAACTGGTTAAAAGATAAGAAACAAAGGCTAGGAATAAATGGGCACTTTTCACAGTGGAGAGAGGTAAGTAACAGAGTCCCCAAGGATCTGTACTGGGACCAGCTCTGTTTAACGTATTCATAAATAATCTGAAAAAAAGGGATAAACAGTGAGGTAGAAAAGTTGGCAGATGACACAAAATTACTCAAGATAGTTAAATCCAAAGCAATGACTTTAGCCCACTCCTGAAACAGGCTGGATGTTTAATGTTTATTTCTCTTCTGACACAGGAGTTTAAAGGAATAGCTGACTCCTCTCCCTCTGATCACTATAGATTTCAGTGGGAGCAGGATTGGGATCTAAGTGAAATTTACCCATGATACAGAGTGATAGTGCAAGGCCCTTTATATCATCTATGTCTGGACAGGAGCTGTATGGGTCTATAGTAGTGGTTCTCAAACTCTGGGTCAGGACCCCAAAGTGGGTCACGACCCCATTTTAATGGGGTCGTCAGGGCTGGCTTAGACTTGCTGAGGCCTGGGGCCACAGCCTGAGCCTCACCAACATGGGCCAAAACCCCAGGGCTTCCGCTCTGGATGGCGGGGATCAAGTAAACAGGCCCCCTGCCTGGGGCTGAAGCCCTTGGGCTTTGGCTTTGCCACCCCCTGGGCCGGCCAGTGGGGCTCAGGCTTTGGCTTTGACTCCTCCTCCCCTGGGGCAGAAGAGCTTGGGCAGGCTCAGGCTTCAGTCCCCCCTCCTGGGATTGTGTCGTAATTTTTGTTGTCAGAAGTGGGTCGCAGTGCAATGAAGTTTGAGAACCCCTGGCCTATGGGGATAACCAAGCAGGGGTGCCTGTGGAAGGCAGAGATGCCGGTGAGCATTTAGACCGATCCAGCATCCTCCAAGTCCTATGCAAGGGCTGTAGAAGGCTCTATTCTCTAATACTGCAACACCCAGTTCTCTGGCCTTTAGAAATGCCATCTCATCCTGCTCATATCTATTCAAAATGCTGCTGCAAAAATCATTTTCTTAGCCCATCACTTTGCTATGTCATCTCACTCTTTGCATCCCTCCACTGGTTCCCTCTTCTCTGTTGCATGAAACAAACTACTTATCCTCACTTTCAAGGCCCTTCGCGGCCTCTCCTCACCCTATCATTTCTCATTCAGTACCAAAAGGTTGACTCCTGCCGCTGATCAGCCCATGACACCAGACATCCTTGCCCAATTGTTAAATTTCCAAAGAAGCACCATCCCACGCTGCTCTGCATGGTTGGGAGGCGCTCCCTGTTAACATCCGTCAAGCCACTACATTGTCCGCCTTCAAATCCCTCCTTAAAACTCTCCTTTGCCATGATGCCTACAAAAAACGTGATGATGGTCAGATAGTTGGTGTGCTGAGACCACTGCCAATTGTCTCATCGTTTCCCTGTTATCCCCATCAGTCTGTCTGTACCCGTCAGTTGTCTCTTCTCTTATCCTCAGATTGTAGGCTCCTTGGGGCAGGGACTGTCTTTTAATTCTTTGTTTGTACAGCACCTAGCACAACAGAGCCCTAGTCCATGAGTAGGACTTCCACTCACTACAATCATACAAATAATCAATAATAATTAGAAGGAATCCAGCTGCTATTGCATAGGCTTGAATGAAGCCGTCCACCTGGGCCCTGCTTTGAGAAAGGGTAGAATCCACTCTAGACTCCACCCTTTGGAGCTGAAAGTGTGGGCTGTAGGTGGGTAGAGTAGATTTTTCCTTTAGGAAGCTTGCTACACTTAAGTGCCCCTGTCCTTTGCTCAGAAAATAAAGGAAACCCATGCAAAAGCCTTTAAGACTTTTTTTCATTTATTTTTATGCCAACCGTATAAAAGATCAGATATTAAAATTCCCCACCACTTTGCTGATCAAGCATTCATTGCAGTAATATAGAGCAAAAAATATTCTCAGCCATGCAAGGCTCTTTCAGCACAAATCATTTATCCCAGGGAAAAGGCTGTGTGGTGAGATCAGTGCCAAATCATAAATCCTGTGTGCTCAGGGTTCCCCGCTTTGAAAACAGCTACAAATAATCAGAACCTCTGAGTAAGTAAGAGGAGCCCTCTTTGAACTAGTTCCCCGTGTTACTTGGTTGCTCAGAGCCCTCACTGATTAAAGTGACATATGCTGTGATACCGTTGGGCCAAATTGTCAGAGTGGCTTCAATCTAGGCTCTAAAATTGGGCCTTCAGTTTTTCACATCTGCATGTTTGTACTCATATCCAGGTTGAGTCTGACTTGCAGTATATATGAAGGGAAAAGCAATGCTTCAAATATAAAAGAAATGGCTATTATAATAATGCTTTACACTAATTTAGAACATGATTCAGGGACCTATGCACCTTCCATCCAAGCCTCACAGATCCTGTGACATAGGTATTATTAGTCATTTGTAGAAATGGAGAAACTGAGGCACGGCAAGGGTAATATAATAAATGGAGATATACCTATCTCATAGAACTGGGAGGGACCTTGAAAGGTCAATGGGTCTAGTCCCCTGCCTTCACTAACAAGATCAAGTACTGTCCCTAAGAGGAGGTTGTTGAATTTTGGTTTTTTTTTTTCCTCCCCCCCCCCGAGATCCCTAAATGGCCCCCTCAAGGATTGAACTCATAACACTGGGTTTAGTAGGCCAATGCTCAAACCACTGAGCTATCCCTCCCCCAAGGGTAAGGGAACATGTTCAGTTTCACATAAAAGTTGGGCTTCCTGACTGGTCCTCTGCTCTAACCACTGGCCCATGCTGCATTCCAAAAAAATTGCAAAGAAAATTAAAATATCTGTTCGACCAAAATGTAAGTTCGCCACTCCCCAGAAAAGAAATGGCAGCAGGCAACCTCTACCAGCAGTACTACAGCAACTTCTCCCACTCTGAGAGTTTCCTGCACCAATGCAAAACTGGCATTTGGTGGGATAAGATAGGGAGAGCTTGTCCATCCCATTTTAGCTCCTGCTGAAGTTCTAGAATTTCCCCCGCAACGTGTTGCCATATTGAATCATAGAATCATAGAATATCAGGGTTGGAAGGGACCTCAAGAGGTCATCTAGTCCAACCCCCTGCTCAAAGCAGGACCAATTCCCAACTAAATCATCCCAGCCAGGGCTTTGTCAAGCCGGGCCTTAAAAACCTCCAAGGAAGGAGACTCCACCACCTCCCTAGGTAACGCATTCCAGTGTTTCACCACCCTCCTAGTGAAATATTGTTTCCAAATATCCAACCTGGACCTCTCCCACTGCAACTTGAGACCATTGCTCCTTGTTCTGTCATCTGCCACCACTGAGAACAGCCGAGCTCCATCCTCTTTGGAACTCCCCTTCAGGTAGTTGAAGGCTGCTATCAAATCCCCCCTCATTCTTCTCTTCTGCAGACTAATCAATCCCAGTTCCCTCAGCCTCTCCTCATAAGTCATGTGCTCCAGACCCCTAATCATTTTTGTTGCCCTCCGCTGGACTCTTTCCAATTTTTCCACATCCTTTTTGTAGTGTGGGGCCCAAAACTGGACACAGTATTCCAGATGAAGCCTCACCAATGTTGAATAAAGGGGAATGATCACGTTCCTCGATCTGCTGGCAATGCCCCTACTTATACAGCCCAAAATGCCGTTAGCCTTCTTGGCAACAAGAGCACATTGTTGACTCATATCCAGCTTCTCGTCCACTGTGACCCCTAGGTCCTTTTCTGCAGAACTGCTACCTAGCCATTCGGTCCCTAGTCTGTTGCAGTGCATGGGATTCTTCCGTCCTAAGTGCAGGACTCTGCACTTGTCCTTGTTGAACCTCATCAGGTTTTTTTTGGCCCAATCCTCTAATTTGACTAGGTCAAAGTATTCTTCTGTGATTGAAAAGGTCTCTATTTTTCAGCCACAACCCCAGTTCACGTTGGGTACTTATAGTTAGTGGCTCAATAGTTTTCCATCAGAGAAGTTTTAAGCCTTGGCCTATTAAACTAATAATGCACCAGCCTCATATAGTTTTTTCTTCAGGTGGAAAGAACGGTTATAACAAAGAGCAGTGTAAGAGGCAGTGAGGTAGGGCATGGGTTTGGGCATCAGAAGAACTTTCTTCTCTTTCCATTCTTTCACTGACTTGATGTATGTAGAGTAGTTGTAGCTGTGTCAGTCCCAGAGCATTAGAGATTCAAAGTAGGTGAGGTAATATCTTTTACTGGACACAACTCCGTGTGGCTCAAAAGCGTGTCTCTCTCTCCAACAGAAGTTGATCCAGTAAAAGATATTACCTAACTCACTGTGACTTGATGGGTCATTTTGGGCAAGTTCCTTAATCTTTCTGACTTGGTTAAGCTATCTGTAAGATGGGACTTACGATGGGCACATTAAAGAAAGAAACATGGACCTTTGTAAAGCATTTTAGGATCTATGGATACAATCCTAATCAGTGTTTCTATATGTGCTTCACTGTACATATGTAGAGTGAAATTTTGCTAAGGAAATATATAAATACACCCACTCCCCATATACCCATTTCCTCAGGTATTCATTTCCATTAAGTCAGTGTTAGTGACACCTTCGTAGACATCTAAGGTTGGGAGTCACCCAGATTTCACCAAACCAGTTTGACTTCCATTTAGGTATTTGAATGGCAAAATCAGTATTTTCTACCTAGGCTAATTCAAGCATACCTGACAATGCACTACAGCAAGTATATGAGGAGCATGAGCACAAAGACAGAAACTATGTTATTTAGGACAGAGGAGGATAAGCAGGAATAAGGGGCTGGAATTAAGCAGATGACAAGAAATGGGTACAATTTCCTAGTGGTAAGATCTATGCTATTAGTGTGTAATAACATCCCAAGGGAAATGCTGACCATCCCATTGTTTTGAGTCTTTTCAAACTGGCCTGAACCAGGAGCTAGGAAACAGACAGTAGGAAATACTTCCTAGAGTGGCAGGAAATGGATTAGATGACCTAGATGAATTTCTCCTCCGTTTTACTGATTTCACAGTCATACTCCCACCAATTTCATTGTAAAACTGCCAGAATAAGGTCTGAGTATGAAAACTGTGTAAAGATCTCAGGAGTTGGCCCTATAGTTCCATGGAGGTGAATATGGCCTACATCAGAATCATAATTTATTTCATCTAGTAAATGCTGCAGGAGAAGAAGAGCGAGATTGTGATGCCCTTACACAAAAAGTAGGCCTCTTGAAGTCAGTGGGACCGCTCAGTGGGTAAGGTCCCACTCAGTGTGAGTGAATCTGACCCTTTGATTCAGATACAGTCATGACTGACAAGTTTAAACTCATTTGCAGAAGACCAAGGCTATGGTCTCTTTTGGCACCGAGTAATTGGAATCCAGGATGGAAAACAAAACCCTTTATATTTTTGAACAGCTTTGATAAATGGCAGTGCAGCCTGAAAAGACACAATTCTTGGCAAAAACCCATAAAATGGCAAAAATATGGAAACATGCAAGCAAGAAATCCTCCCCCAAGCAAGGCATGTCAGTTGCATGGGTACGGCTTAGAAAAACACTTACTTAAAGACTGACTTATGAACCTCTGAGTTGGAGACATAACAAGTGCCATTGGGGTGTATTAAGATGAGAAACAAATTAACCAAAAATAAGCAGAAAACTGGAAGAGTCGAATAAAGTTTCTGAGGTGGAAGAAGACATGCCCTAGGAAAACATGGAAAGATTGGCTGAGAAGAACTTTCCCCTATAGGCATAGGTCCTGTCTATTATATTTTACAATACTTCAGGACTTAGGTTAGAGGACAGTGCTTTAGAAGTTGGCAAAAAGCATTCACTCCAATATGCAAAACATATGCATGCATACACACAGACCAATAGTCTGTACAACATGGATATATCTGTCTATTCATCCATCTCATGGGAAACGTACATTTGGTTACACCAAAGCATTTTGCAAAGTTGTGTCAGTTTTAGTCAAAAAAGAAAAAAAAACCCTAAAAATTAAAAAAAAAATCAAAACATTTTGTTTTGATATTTTCAAAATGAAACTTTTTGATTTGGGGAGGAGGGAAAGGAGCAGTTCAGTACAACTTTTTTGTTTCAAAATGTCCTTGAATTTTATTTTGAAAATAAATCAAACATTTTAAAAATGATTGCAATGAAAGTGAAACATTTTTATTTAATTGAAACAATGTTTTGTTCAATACAAAATGATTTTTTCCAACGTTTTAATCCACTGAAAATTTTGAAAACTTTTGTTTTTAGTTTGACCCAAAACTAATTTTTCCCCAGTGTTTTAGAATTGATACTGAACTGAAAAAATCTGTTAATCACCCAGCTCTGACTGTAGCATTAATTAACAGGATGGTTTGAAATGTACATAGCAGCTTATGAGAAACAGGAGCTGATCTGGGAAGGAGATCTGGTTTGAAAGATGTGGGGTCTAATCCTGTCTCGACTTTAGGATTTCTTGGCTAAATTACTTAATTGGGTGACATTTTTTGACTGAAACTTTTTTTGCCAAAAAATTATATTTGCTTACATTATAGTAGCATATTTCATGAATTTGTGTCAATTTTTGATAATTGTTTGAGTGGAAACCAAAAGTGTTTTCGTTTGTTTTTTTTATTTTTGGAAATTTCAAAATGACTTAAAGTCAGAATAAAGCATTTCATTTTTTCCAGGCTAGAGTCACAAGAAAATTTAGGCACCATTCACAGGAGGAAGCGGTGGAGATGGTGTCTTTCCTCCCCCTGATCCAATAGGCCCGTGGATAATGAAAGTCATTTACCCTATGTGGGGATTTAGGTTCAAATCCCCATCCTTGAGCTGGAATTAGAAGCCAGATCTCCCCCAGCCAGTGAGTGTCTTGGCTAGCAGGTATTTTGGAATGGGAGTGTCTCAAATCCTCCTTTTGAAGCTTTTCCACTTGTGAAAATAAATAAATAACTGGCCATTGGAGCAGGGACTGGAACCTGGCTGTCCCTCCCCAGGCGAGTGCCCAAACTGACTTTTTCGATTCACCAAAAAAATTTGGTTCAACCCAAATTGATTGTTTAAATTGTTTTTTGTTTTTTTTTTCCAGAACTGCCAGTGAACAGAACAATCAGTTATTCACCCAGCTCTGCTTGCTACGTCAGTGTCCTCAGCCAAATGGGGAGAGCAAGGACTCTCTCCCGGGGCAGCTCTGAAGTGCTCAAAAGCTGCAATAAAGAAATGCATAAGCGAATCTGAGTGTTTTCATAGTAAGTCACGTACACATACACACAAACATTGGTTTCACTTTATAAAATATCCCCTTGTTTTGGAAAAAAGCACCATCTTCTACTAGATGCTGCTCTGCATATGCTGAGTCCCTGGAACTGATTGATAGACAATATCCACAGTGCATGAAGCAGGCGCTACTGCACTTATGGATGGCATTAAAATGGAAGCCACCCTGCAGCATCGTTGTGCCAATAGGGCCAGATTCTGCACCTGCTCTTCCCACCGAATTCCATCTGATTTTTAGGGGAGCAGGCCCCATGGTAACAAACGTAATTCAAACAAGGGAGAAGGGAGGTTGGCTGAAAAATTTCTTTAGGAAATATGTGATGATGTTGGGTGAAACAAAAGTGTAACGGTCATTTGGTTAGAAACAGTCACATAACTCACACTTCCCTTTGAGTCTTCTTGTATTTATGTAATAAAATATTTTGCATTCCCCCACATATCTCTATTTTCCTGGCTCTATCTATGCGTGTACCTCATTCTATCAGTCCCTCTATATATGTACAGAAGACACATGATGGTGTAGTACAGAGGTTGGCAACCTTTCAGAAGTGGTGGCCGAGTCTTCATTTATTCACTCTAATTTAAGGTTTCGCGTGCCAGTAATACATATTAACGTTTTTAGAAGGTCTCTTTCTATAAGTCTATAATATATAACTAAACTATTGTTGTATGTAAAGTAAATAAGGTTTTTAAAATGTTTAAGAAGCTTCATTTAAAATTAAATTAAAATGCAGAGACTCCCAGGCCGGTGGTCAGGACCTGGGCAGTGTGAGTGCCACTGAAAATCAGCTTGCGTGCCACCTTCAGCATGCGTGCCATAGGTTGCCTACCCCTGGTGTAGTATATAGTTTTATTGGCATGGGTTTGGGACGGCCATACTACTCATATATGAGCTATGCAACTCATCCCCCCCAAACTGGCAACAAAACCTTTATATCTTGACACATCACCGTACATCCTATATATGCTTCATATGTTTTTGAAGGGGAGGGGAACAATTCTATTTAAAGGTTTTTAATTGGAGTCATAATCTGGACCAAAGTTACATAGATAGTAAAACAGGACACGTATTTGTATGAATTACTTTAAAAATTCATTTTATGGTGTATTCTTCATAGGGACAAATTCTATTCTTGCCGACTACTTTGTGAGTAATCCCACTGAAAACAGTCGGGCTTCTCTTGAAGTAAGTGGGGCTTCTCTACTCAGTGTAACAGTGATAGGAACTGGCCCTAAAGTACTGTATAATTGACCACCTCTGTTTTCTTACATTACGAATTCTGGTGTATTAAATAGAAATGGGGAAGGAAAGGAAGAGGTGCTAGTTGGAAGGAAATTATTTCATCATTCCCCTCATTGGCTGGAAAGGCACATAGGCTGCCAGTGTCAGAACATTACTTAGCCCATCTATCATAGCAGCTGGCATTTCAAAATATGCTTCAAAAGCAGCACTTTTGTCTGTAATGACTGGAATTTCGGCAGAAACCATGTGCTGTAATTAATGGTACACCCTATCCCAGCCAGTAAATACAATGTTTGGTTAAGGAATGAGAGAGAAATGTGCTGGCAGGTCACTTTGTGCTTCTGCCGGGTACTAGTTATAATGGAAATGTTCAGATTCCATAAAAGGAATAAGAGTGAGGCAGATTCCATTTCTTCCAATGGTGCGAATACAAAGAAACTGTCAGAGCACTGAGGGGCATGGTTTTGAATGATGCCTTCAGACACAGATTAGAATGCAGAATTTGTCATAAGGTATTCACAAGGAGTCCCTGGCTCACACTGGAGCCAATCCTTATGCTGAAATATACCATTAAAACCGCAGCCTCTGTTGAAACTGGGGAGAGTGATGCAACTGAATAGCAGAGCAAACACAGAGGCAGCTGTGCATAATGTACTAACCAACATCAAAAGTCAGGCAAAAAATGGCTGTAGGAACAGCCATTTGCTGCTATGGGGGAAAGATCTCCCATTCCTTCTGAATACAGATAAGACCCTTTGAAATACAAACAATGAATGCATCTCACATAGTTTCTACAGCACATCTGGGTAAATTTAGAGTCTTATCTAAAAGGAATCTGATTTATAGGTGCCATGGAAAAGTTCAGAAGGCCCACTGAGATCCTACGTATGTGTGAAAACTCTGAAAAGTATCCTTCAAAAACTGACCAAAACAGGTTTGTCCAGAAGCAGTTTATCTTTGAACACATGGAATAGGTAATGTTGCTTTGGGCACAAAGAATATTTCTTACATGATTTGTCAAATTGAGCACTGTGGCCTGGTGATTCAAGCATGGGACTGGGAGACAGGAGACCTAGGATTTATTCTTGGTTTTACCACTGACTTGTGTATCCTTGGATAACTCCCTTATCATCTTTGTGCCTCTATTTTCAGATACGTCAATTAGTGACACCAACACCTGCTTTTATAAAGCCTCTTGAGATTTTGGGATGAAAATCGCTATATAAATGCTGAGCATTACTCTTACATTATCATTATGACTCCCAGAATCAGTTATCAATCATATTGCCAATCCTGCTAGTAGCATCCCGATGCCAAATGTTTCAAAGAATTGTATTATCATATCAGACGTCCCTGAGCAGCCATTCCCAGCAGGACAGCTGGTTTAAGTCAATGGGAGTTGCTGGGTGCTGAGCCCCTCTGAAAAACAGGCCACTTATTTTGGTTCCTAACTATGGACCTACATGCATAAAGTTGGCACCTATTTTCTAAAATCTTGGTTGTGCTATTTACCCAAATGCTACAAAGTCTCCTTACTTAAAGAGTATTCATATACTGCAGGCTGCTTGTAACTACAGCTGGTTAATACTGGAAAGTATTTATTGACATTCATTTTGAATATGAACCCCAAGTTCACCACAACAGTTAGCATACTATTTCTATTACTCTTTTTACTCTTCTATTACCCTATTACTCATTTCCCAGGATTCTTCTCAGGAATGATTTTGTTCACTGTAGTGGTTGCAGAAAGAGAGTTTCACAAGTTCTAGTGCAAATGCTCATGTGCTCATTTGAGGATTCCCACAGGAAGTGTACATAAGACCATCTTGAAATCACATTGAGTCCCCTCCTTTGGTCATCTATTCAGGAAGAAGAAACAACCCTTTGTGATCTATGTGACCAATCACACATTATGAATAGAACTCATTGACATTTTTTGAAATTTCCAATTTCTGGGGAAAAAACAGGGGAGTGGGGGTAGTTCCCCCCCCCCAAAATGTTTGCAGTTTCTCCCCCACACCTTCTGCATCCAGCTCTTCTCAAGACTAACAAATAGCAAGATATGTTTGCATCAAGCATTGTCCAACATTTCTGAACAAGAAACAAATTCATAAAAATCAAAGTCTGATGATCTGATAAAGATTCCCCAGCTGTATTTCTGGCTAGAATCATCAGATCTGATATTAGCAAACCCTATTGTCTGAATTACAGTATATGTTGGATTGTAGTTATTAGCAGCAGAATTGTGCTTACAGACATTATATGCCAAATTCTGCCTCCAGTTACCCTTGTGCTACTGTTGAAGTCAATGCCGTTTTAGCCCTTAGGGAAGAATCCTAGAGAATTTAACAGGGAAACTGAGCTTTCCACTTTTACACCAGCCTATGGAATTCTATAGCAGGAGTATAATTCTCTAACCGGTTCTATACCTTTTAGGACAATATCTGCAGAACACTATATGTTCTATAGAACCCAACTGGTGTCAGCCCTATTAATTCTATAGCAGTATTTTATCAGGGATGGGCAGAATATGGCAATTTGACTGGCTTTTTGGAAGGAAGTTTTGAATCCCAGGAAAAGGAATAATCTACTCCAACTGTCCATTAGAAGTGAGCAAGAATCTATGGTAATCTGTCTTGGGTATGAATCTACACAATAAATTGCCACTGTGTACCTGGGGCCTTTATGTTCCGAGCAGCTGAGTACCTGCCGCTCCGGGTGACGTCAGCTGGAGTTGCGAGGGCTAAACAATTGTGAAAATCAAGGGCTGACCTACCAGATACAAAAGCCGCTGTACCTGAGCATGTATTCCTGGTGCTCTCTCTCTATTGTCCATAGTGTGAGTCTGAGTATAGTCAGCAAAACATTGAAGCACAGCTAAGGAAACAGAATATTATCGGCATGAGATCATTAGGCCATCCATATCAGCAATAACTCATCATATCAGTTTGTTACCAGAGCAATTTAAACCTGCCTTGGGGCTGCTTCAGATTGTCCACTTGCTCACAATTTGAATGGAGACTAGAATTTATTTTTCTGCAACTTGTGCTATATTATAATTTATTATGCACTGGACTGTAATTGACTTCCTGTGTGACCTATTGCACGTCACTGCTCACTAGTGAAAATGAGGAGCTCAGTATAAGGCCCCTTAATCTCTCTGTGCTTAAGCTCCCAAGCTTCTGGTTGTACATTCTAAGCCTTTCTCCCACCCTTTGTTTGTCTTGACTATTTAGATTGTAAGCTTTTCGGGGCAGGACTGTCACTATGTGTACTGCACTTTGCACGGCGGGGCCCTCATGATGGTTTGGCACCTCTAGGTGCTACTATAATATAAGCAATTATAAAACCCAGATTTTTCCCGAAAATATTCTCATGTGAAAAATTCCCCTTAGAAATGTTTCATTTGGAAAATTCTGGTTTTCCCACAGGAAATTCCAAAAATGAGGGAAAGTGGTTTCTTTCCCACTTTCTTACTGTTTCACAAAGTTTTCCAACTGGAAAAAAGGAAAAAGGTGTGAAAACCCACTTTCCCACATATCCAAGTTTCCCACAAGAAATTTTTTCTTTGGGAAAATGTTGATCAGCTCTAATAATGGTCTTTCCAAGTGTAGTGGGTGGAACTTGTTCACTTTCTCTCATCTGCCAGACCAAAGAATCAGGCCCACTGACTTGACTCCTTTGTGAGCAACTTTCTTCTAGGGAGACTTCCTGGACCCAATCCGAGAAGTGCTTTGTGTTCACTCTGTAGTCAATGGGAGTTCCGGCCTATTTTGTGGCTGAGCACCGTGCTATTGGGCATTTGGCATGAAGTTGTTCATCTAGTAGCTAAGTTGCCTTGTCTTGTGTACTTAGCTAAGCCCCAGCGAGTTACAGAGAGGTCTGATGAAGATGGCAAAAATATCAGAATCCAGAACAGTTCTATCTGCTGGGCACAAGCAGTGTGGGTGCTATAGAGGACTGGATGGATACAGGAATTGGCAACAGACAGACCTTTACCTCTGAGTCACAAGATAATAAGGAATACAGACTTTTTTCTCTGATGGTTTCCCAGAGTCTCATCCCCCATCAGACAGACAGACAGATAGACAGACTGCAGGATGTACTGGTTGCCTCCATCCAGCTCTTTGTGACAGATGTCCGCAGTCTCACTAGAACTGCTGAAGGAGAAAGGGCATGGAGACTGAATTATTCTGTCGCCCCTAGAGGTGGTTGATCACTGCAGGTCAAATTCAAGGCATATTACTGAGGCAGCCTAGGGGAAAGCTTGCTCTGCTGCGACCTGTATTGTACCAGATTTGTAGCTAAAAAGCATCTTCCAGGGCTGGTTCAGCTCTTACACTGATGTAGATCAGGAGTGTCCACTGAAATCGATGGAGAGGCTTTGGTGTAAGCCTGGTGTGAGGTCACAATCAGTCTCCAGTGTCCAAAGTTTACATCTACACCATTCGCAAGCCATTTAAGGTCCAATTCTGCCACTTTACTCATGATGTGTGTTGTCTTATTACACAACTAGTCTAATGGAGTTGCTTGGGAGGTAAGGTACTACTGAAAGTGAACTATGCTTACCCTCTGTATAGGTCTCTGCATGTAAAGGATTTTGCTTTTGATACCATTACTCACATAGTGTTAGCCCCTTACTACACAAGTAGCCCTATATACTCCAGCTCTCATTGTGAGTAAGGTTATCAGTATCTGGCCCCAAAGGCTCAGAGATTTTGTGATCTTGTTTGTCTATTCACTGATAGGATATATCTAAAGGAATTGGTTCACCCAAAGAGCTGTGCTTTTTGAAACTGGAAGGGTGGGAAAGATGGCAAGGAGAAGGTGGGAAAGGTGTTTCAAGGTGTCTCTCCCAACGAACCCCTGAGCTGAGACAGATGGAAATGATCATCCACTGGCAAAAAAAAAAAAAAGAAAAAAAAAAAGAAAGAAAAATATAAAGTTCTTTTGGATGCAAATTGCCAGCAAGATCCAACTCTTGCAGTTCATATCCCAATAGGAGGAAATAGGGTGAAGCTGACAGATGTCATCAGCTGACTTAAAAGGCTGTATAAAAATTCACAACTCAAGTCTTTTATCTACAAAACCTGCATGTTTTTTAAAAAAGTGCCAGTGGATATGGGCTGTGACTTTGATTGCTAAAGCCTTTGTGACCGACAATTTGATGGATAAACAGTGTAAATTATGTGCCTTGTTAGACTCACTCAACAATACCGACAATTGTAATATAAAATGTTAAAAACAAAGAGTTTAAAAAAAGAGAGAGAAAAAGTAAGCAATGACCTTCTCATATGCTTGTTTCTTTATGAGCCAACGTGTAAAAAATGTTATGGGCTATATGTCTGAAAGGAGGTATATACAATGATGTTTAATGTGTAGTTGAGAGCAAAATTATTATAGTTTTATATATGGGGAAGCCATATAACAAAAGAGCACTAGCTAGTGTTTGCCCTTATATGAGATGCAGTCGTATAATAGAGAGCCTTAAAGCTAGAGTTTACTGTACTTTGGGAATTAATCACATAAACTATAAATTGGGTTCAACAGGCTGGCTGGGTAAATAGGCGCAGCTAATGAGGACACTATGAGATCTTATAAGAGCGCTGACTGCCCCAGGACAAATGTGCCGAGCTGCACCTGATGGAAAACTAGAAGACATCAAAGCATAAAGGATTAGTGCTCTCACAGTGTTGAGAAATGGCCAGGGGGAGATTCACCAACTTATTACCCACATCCAAGCTAATCCTGTTATCTGCAAAATATAACTGTGATCAGGAACTGCCACCACCTAAACTTGCAGGAGACTAATTCTATGTTTACATGGACAAAAGTGCAGGGAATTTTCATCTGAGCAAAGAATATAAGAGACAAACATTTTAAGAGCTTCTTGTGTATCAAATTTGCGGGGGGAGTGAAAGGTACCTTTAGTTATTTAAAGGCTATACTGTATCTTATGTGTGTTTCCTATGTGAGTGAATGGTTTTTCAAAAGAATATAGTGCATCAGTCATATATGATTTATCCTCTCCTATCTTCATCTAGACTACAGTTATACTTCTCCAAAGGACAACCAAAATACTTTGAAAGCAACTTTTAATAGAAAGACAAGATGAAAAGGAAGGCCATCAATGCTCAACACCCGCCCCCTGGAAATCTATGAAACTTATTGTGTGGCATCTGCCCACCTGATCCCGGATCAGTGAGTCAGGAGAAGGCAAAAAATATCCTAAGGTCCCTGCCAATGTACCACAAAGGGAAATCCTTTCCTGACTTTAGAGTGAGCAGTTCATCCCTATTGAAGAGAACAAGAGGCACCTGTACTAAGAATCTAATACAGTTTATACCAAAAATATATCTAGTGTGACCAGCATCTGTGTTAGATAATGGTCCATATTTTTTTCTTTTAATCTCAATAAAGTGGATCCCACCTCTAGGGAAAGCGAATTCCAAGCATTAAGGGAAAAATCCCCACCATGTATTCAATCTAAACACCCATTTCCCTTCCTCTGATGGTTCATCACAGCCAGAGTTGGCTGCCTTCAAGGCAGAAATTAAGGCATAATTACCGAGGCAGGCCTTTGGCTAAGTATTTGTATGGCATTAAGGAGTACCCATGGCACACAGCTATAACTGTTAAATCTTGAAGCCAGGGGTTTATCTAATCATCAGAAGGGAAATGATTAATTTTGTAGGTGCTGATTTTTATAGAGTTATGAGGGTGCAAAGGTACTGGGTGATGGAAGAGCCTATATAAAGAAATGCATATATTTCTAGGGGGCATTCATGGGTTTTTCCAATTGTTGCTTCTTTTCAGTCCATCCATACCTAAATTGGTGGAATATTTATTGTTGTGAACATCCTTTCTATTAGGAATTAATAATGAACATCATGATGGCAACTCCCCAAGAGTTGCTATATCTGAGCTAGAGGCACAGGAGAGGAGTTGTTTGATGTTAGAAGGATGCCTGGAGAGAGATTTGAATTTCCATCCACCCAGGATTCTTTCCCTCTGTTGGGCCCCAGTAAATCAACTCCTCTCCCTCCATTCCTCACCTTCCTCCACACGTAGAATGGTACGAGATTTCTGGGTGACCTGTAAACTACTGGCTGTCTTTTTTAGTCCAGTCATTAACATTCCCTATTTGTCCTGTACACATATAGCCAGAGCAGGGTCTTCCCCAAGTCAGGGGAGTCTTATGGATTAAAGAGACTAAGGAACAAGGCCCTGATTTATCCACACAACCCATCCTGCACTCTCCATACTAGTTACATATTTCAGAAGTTGGTGGGGGAAGAGAAATGGAGGAGTGAAGAAGAACTTGAGCTGGGAAGCAAAAGGAGCTGGCAAAAGATTAAAAAAGAATTTTAGGAAACAGGAGACTACAAAGAGCCAGATCTTCGTCTGGGATAAATCAGCATAGCTACCTGGACCTCAATGGAGCTGTATCAGTTAACACCAGTTGAGGCGTTGATACATTCTTAAATGTCTCTGGGCTCTTATTCATGTGTGGGACTGAAGCTATCACATTGTTATTTTTCCTTACAACTGAAAGAAACAAAGACATAGCAGAGAAGTACGTGTATTAACAGATTATAATAATGAAGCTGATGACACTACTGTCTAACCTTAAACCTTTACCAACCAAAATAAGAGAGGAAAGTAATAAAAACTTTAAAAAACCCACCAAACCTCCCTGAAGCAATTTTGACCCCCAAAAGGGAGATGTGCCAGACACTCCATGAAGTCTAGTAGGCATTTTGTTATTGCTATTGATTTTATGTGGAAGACACTCTGATACTATGGTAGTTGGTGGCCATGCAAAACTCCAAGATAGGAATAATAAGTAGAGGTCATGATATTGCTTTATACAGTAAATGCCAAGTATTATTATAGAGAGGGATTAGTGATAGGCGGTCTTATCAAACTCAAATATGTTCCAATTTTAAATATTTATTATGTATTTAGTACGATATTTGGCCCACCAGATGGCTAGATATTCTGATAAATGATTCCAGCCTATTCTCCTGTTCCCCATCCCTAATAAGTCACTTTTCATAGATAAAGCTTTTGCTATTTCACTTTTCTGCTATGACAAGTATGAGAAGGTGATGGATTTGACTGAGAGGAAGACTAGAGTCCAATTTCTCTATTTATAGCTCTCAAGATTTCATTTGAACACACTTATTGCCAGGAGTTTTGTTTGCTTTTTGGAAATGGTTTCACTATTGTATAATTGCATTTGTCTTCCAAGCATTTGTCTTCTTTGTACTTAGACGGAAACAAATATTCCCTCTATATAATGTCAGTCTTAATAACAGAAAAGCTCCCATCGCTAATTATTATAAGTAGATTTGGCTCCAATTCATTGGCTTATTGTTTTTGTTCATGAAAAAAGCTATACCTAGCTAGAATGTCTCTAAAATATCCAGCATATTCCCTAGAATCCCTGTAATTTCCAAGCACTGTTTTTTGTACGTCCATTTAAAAAATAAAATGGGTGAATGAAGACCATCTGCCATGCCTAATTCTTGGCATGGTCTTCATGGCAGATTTAGGTACCTAGGCTCTAGAAGGACAAGAGACTTCAGCATATGCCTAACTTTAAGTTTGTGGATAGTACCATTGACTGCCTTGGAAGACTTTAAGCATGTCAGCAGTACCAATAAAGTTAATAATAAGAATGAGAACACCTCTTAGATAGCATTTTTCATCAATAAATCTCAGAAGCTCTTCACAAAGGAGGAAAATATCATTTACAGATAGGAAAATTGAGGCACAGAGAGGAGAAGTGACTTTTCTAAGGTCACCTGGCTGGTCAGTTGCTGAGTTAGCCATAGAACTTAGGTTTCCTAAGTCCTGGGCCTGATCTGGGACCATAAATCTGTGCTCTGATTTCCTGAAGCACTGAGAGCTCACATCTCCCAATGACCTTAGAGGTCGCTGTGTGTGCTCAGGACCTCTGAAAATCAGGCCAGAATTAGATACATATACATGGATAGAACTGCCTAATTTTAAAGCACCTGAGTTAGAAAATGTTGACCTCGTTGCTTATGAAAGGTATCGGCTTGACAACCTTGGAGAAGGAAGCCCCCAGTTGGATCTGTGCTCTCCAAGGAATTGAACTTCTGCCCCATCACACAGAACCTCATACCATACTAATGTGTAGAACTAGATGAATTCTTTTGCTGACTCCACCTTAAAGAATTATTTCACAACAAAGACAACACCACTCAAAATACCACATCCCCACTGACAATAATACAAAAAAAGAATAACCTGACTTAGACACACACCAGCGGATGAAACCACACACTTAATGATTACACTGATTGCTTCAGAAAAAAATCAATTGTGAAGAAATCCTTAAACATCACATCCATCACAATCTCTGATTGCCAAAAGGATTGCTATACAGTCCCTGAAATCCAACCACCAAATAGTGATCAAACCAGTAGTCAAAGGGAGTGTCACAGTAGTCCTCAACCATGATGACTATATCAGTGAGACCAGCTGAAAACTCTCCCATGTCACCAACTATAAAGAACTCAAAGAAGACCCCACACCACAACATACCCAGCAATTTAAGGATAGCATCAAATCCTTCCCTCCAGACAACTTCAAAAGAAACTCCATTACTCATCCCCCACCAACCCATGGTTCTAAATGCTTCCCAAGATACACAACACCAGGAACCCAGGCAGACCCATCATCTCTGGCCCTGCACTTTTCCTGAAGGAAAATCAAGACTCATAAAAAACATCCTCACACAACTCATCACACGAAGGCCAAGTTTTCTCCACCAAACTTGCTCCAGAAACTCCCCGACTTCAACAACCTCCCTCAGAACACCATACTTGCTATCATGGATGTTACCTCCCAATACACCAACATCCCTCACCATCACTGCATTGCTACCTACCTCAAATATCTACAATGAACAACCCTCAGATATCCACTCCAAACACATTGCCAAACTCATCCATTTTATCCTCACTCACCTAACTTCACATTCAACAACAAACACTTTAACCAAACCATGAGAATAGCCATGGTACTAGGATGGCTCTCCAATATACCAACCTCTTCATGGGCCACTTTGGGGAAGAATGTCTTTAAAAATGCAACACAAACTGATGATATACCTGAGATACATCAATAAAATTTTCATCCCATGGACAGACAACCTAATCTCCCCTTGCAGATTTCCACCACAACTTCAACAATGACTTTTAGAATTGTAGGATCACAGAAGTGTAGAGCTCTAAGGGACCTCAAGATGTCATCCTAGTCTATCCCCCTGTGCTGAAATAGGATTAAGAATACCTAGACCGTCCTTGACAGGTGTTTGTCAAACTTCTTCTTAAAAAACCTCCAATGATGATCCACAACCTCCCTTGGTAGTCTGTTCCAGTGCTTAACTAGTCTTATAGTCGGAAAGTTATTCCTAATATCTAACTTAAATCTTGCTGCAAACTAAGCTTTAAATCTACCTTCAGTAGACATGCAGAACAATTGATCACCATCCTTTTTGGAACAATACAAACTATTACCTCACCTACCTTTTATCTCTCAACAATCTTCTCCAAATTTAAAGACTATTATCATGTTCTCTCTCATCCTTATCTTCTCTAGATTAAACCTGCCCAATTCTTTCAATCTATCCTGATAGGTCATATTTTCTAAACCTTGTATCATGTTTAATGCTCTCCTCTGGACTCTCTCAAATCTTTCTTGAAGTGTGATGCCCAAAACTAAACACAGTACTCCAGCTGAGGCCTCCCCAGTGCTGAGTTGAAAGGAACGTGTCTTACATATCACACTCTGGTTAAGGCATCCCAGAATGACATTTGCCTTTCTCCAAACAACATCACACTATTAATTCATCTTCAATTTGTGATATACTATAATCCTCAGGTCTTTTTCTGCAATACTGTTACCTACCTAATTATTCCCTTTTTGCATTTGTGCATTTGATATTGCCTTCTTAGGTGCAGTACTTTGCACTTGTCTTTGTTGAATTTCATTTTATTTATTTCAGACTAATTCTCCAATCTATCAAGATCAATTTGAATTCTAATCCTGTCCTCCAAAATACTTGCAACTCCCAGCTTGGTGTCATCCACAAATTTTATAAGCATACTCTCCACTCCATTACCCAAGTTGCTAATGAAAATATTGAATAGTACCAGACTCAAGACAGATCCCTGTGGGACCCCATTTGATACATCCTCCCAAGTCTGATAGCACTACTCTTTGAGTAAGGTCTTTCAACCAGTTGTGCACATCCACCTTATATAATGTCATCAAGACCACATTTCCCTAGTTTGCTTATGAGAATGTCATGTAGAATGGTGTCCAAAGCTGTACTAAAATCAACATATATCACATGTACTGCTTCCCCCTTTCTACTAGGCCAGTAACCCTGTCAGAGAAGGAAATTAGGTTGATTTGGCATGACTTGATATTGAAAAATCCATGCTGGCTATTCCTTATCGCCCTATTATCTTGCAGATGCTTACGAAGTGATTAATAATTTGTTCTAGTATCTTTCCAGGTATCAAAATTAGGCTGAATGGTCTATCATTCCCCAGGTTCTCCATTTCCCTTTTTTGAAGATAGGTACTATGCTTGCCCTTCGCCAGTCCTTCTGGGAACTCGTCCATCATCCATGAGTTCTCAGACATAATTCCTAATGGTTCAGAGATTGCTTTGGCTAGTTCCTAATACACTCTAGGGTAAATTTCATCAGGGCCTGACGACTTAAATGTATCTATGCTATTTAAATACTCCGAAACCTGTTCTTTCCCTTTTTTGGCCGGAGATCCTTCCCCCTTGTTGTTAATCTTAATAGTGTTAAGTATCAGGTCATAATTAACATTTTTAGTGAAGGCTGGAAAAAAAAATTTAAACACTTAAGCATTCTCTGTGTCATCTGTTATTTACTCTGCTTTCCCATTAAGAAATGTATTTACACTTTCCTTTTTCGTCATGTTATATCCAGTAAATAAATGAGTAGAAAACCCAGTCTGGATTGGGTATAAGACATTTCTAAAATATGATATCTCACAGGTACTACTAACTAGGGGTCAAATTCTGATTAAATTGGAGATATCCTATCACCTAGAACTGGAAAGGACCTTGAGTCCAGCCCCTTGCTTTCACTAGCAGGACCAAGTACTGATTTTGCCCCAGATCCCTAAGTGGCCCCCTCAAGGACTGAACTCACATCCCTTGGCTTAGCAGGCTAATGCTCAAACCACTGAGCTATCCCTCTCCTCCTCTGATCTCAGTTACATTGTTGTACACGTTTGACTTCATTGAAGTTACTCTAGATTTACACAGGTATAACTGAAATTAGAATTTGATCCTTACCTGTCAAAAGACTTTATTCACGGGGACTCTTGCAGACCTTATCTTCTGTATCCTGACTGTGCACTCTGTATACTGCATTTTGGGGTACCTAGAAAAAGCCTGGGAAATTTTATAGCGATCTCACAATGGGTTGCTTGACGTTTTCAATGTCTGTGTGAATCTGAAATTCCAAGAAATTGAATATCACAACTCAGGTGAGCTAAACCCTTTGATTTTGATTCACTCAAACCAGTGGGTTTCACTCAGTCCTACTGCTCAGTCCTTTGTGGGCACCATTTGGAAATGTTTGGCGACTGTTAAGCTCAAGGCTTTGTTTTACAAAAGTAGGGTGTATATGAGAGTAATAAGGGGTGTTGTAATGTGAGATCTCACGGGCCCTGTCTTAAGTATCAGGTCATAATTAACATTTTTAGTGAAGGCTGGAAAAAAAATTAAACACTTCAGCCTTCTCTGTGTCATCTGTTATTTGCTCTACTTCCCCATTAAGCACACTAGCTTGAGTGGAGAGGCTCACTCTCAGTTACGGGAGATACCCACAGAGGGCAGGGGTAGATGCAGGGTGGGGGTCTTTCACCCCCTGGCTTCCCTGCATGCTCCTGTAGGGCCAACTGTCAATCCAGCTTGCTGTGTTTTCATCTCATCCACTCATTCCAGTTCTCTAATTTGACAAACAGTCAGAAAACTGACTAAGGTCAAAATCCCTTCTTAGCTGCAATAGAGATTTTCACTGTTGTAACTGACAGCAGAATTGGGCCAAATGAGTCTATGATGCTGTAGCATGCATGGCAAGGGCTCTAGAGGAAAAGGCAACTAAGAGGAGGGTGTAAAAACGCGAAACCTTTTCGTGCACTTACTTTAACTTATACCCTCTCACACTTTCTTCTGTCCCCCTCATTTATTTCAATTCGAGGGTCAGATGCAATTATGAGGGCAGTATGTAGTCTAAAACGATGGAATATGTGGTTTGCAATTTGAAAACATGGTTGGGAAATATTTATGCTCCAAAAAAAAAAAAATCTTCAGACACTACAACAGGGATCCGCAACCTTTGGCCCGTGGCCCGTCAGGGAAATCCGCTGGCAGGCCGGGATGGTTTGTTTACCTGCAGCGTCCGCAGGTTCAGCCGATCGCAGCTGCCACTGGCTGCGGTTCACTGCTTCAGGCCAATGGGGCTGTGGGAAGCAGCAGCCAGCACATCCCTCGGCCTGCGCTGCTTCCTGCAGCCCCCATTGGCCTGGAGCAGTGAACTACGGCCAGTGGGAGCTACGATCAACCGAACCTGCAGATGCTGCAGGTAAAGTAACCAGCCTGGCCCACCAGCGGATTTCCCTGATGGGCCGCGTGCCAAAAGTTGCTGATCCCTGGACTACAACAATCTTTCCAAACCTCCTGTTACATACCTAGTCAGTTACTATTTTTAATATTAGTAGATAATAGTAGTAGCAAATACATACACATAGATGCTTTTTAGTGATTGTGTTTTTTTATTTTATTGCACTAGCGCCTAGGGACCTCAAAGATAAACCAGGGCCCCATTATGCGAGATACTGTATACACAGAACGAAAATAAGTCCCTGGCCCAAACACAGAACAAAAATATGGCCCCAAGGAGCTTACACTTCAAGGTCCCAATCCTGCAAACACTTCCATACAAGTAAAATGCAACAGAGAGTCCTCTGGCACCTTTAAGACTAACAGATGTATTGGAGCATAAACTTCCGTGGGTGAATCTTATGCTTATGCTCCAATACATCTGTTAGTCTTAAAGGTGCCACAGGACACTCTGTTGCTTTTTACAGATCCAGACTAACACGGCTACCCCTCTGATACTTTCCATACTCTACACGTAAGTAGTCCCATTAAACCCACGGGAGTGATCACACAAGTAAAATTTTTCCATGTATGTTATGTTTACACGATCAGGGTTTGAATAGATTTCCAAACTACAATCTAAAGTGTATTTTTAATCCCATTATGTATTTCCCTATTATGTAAATTATTATAGTTGTATTTTGTTGTTTATGATATTTATAAAAATATTTAACAAACAAAAAGGCTTAAAAGTTGACCATCACAGGGCCTAGCTCCTGAAAACACATTGTAGTCAACGGGAAATCTCACAGAAAGTAGCACTATTATTCTCAACAGGAAGGCTCTCATTCAAGAAAAGAACAGGAGTACTTGTGGCACCTTAGAGACTAACAAATTTATTAGAGCATAAGCTTTCGTGGACTACAGCCCACTTCCACGAAAGCTTATGCTCTAATAAATTTGTTAGTCTCTAAGGTGCCACAAGTACTCCTGTTCTTTTTGCGGATACAGACTAACACGGCTGCTACTCTGAAATTCATTCAAGAAAGCATCCGTACACAGGAGAGCACTTAACTATGTGACGGAGGGCTTGTCTCCACTTACCATGGATCGATGCTGAGGCGATCTATCTAGCCACTAAATCAACTGCCGACAGCTCTCCCGTTGACTCCGGTACTTCATCAGAACGAGAAGCATGAGGTAAGTCGACGGGGAAATTTCTCCTGTCGACCCAGCATTGTGTAGACACCGCAATAAGTCAACCTAATGTACGTCGACTCCAGCTACGTTATTCCTGTAGCTGGATTTGCGTAACTTAGGTCGATTTAGCCCTGCAGTGTAGACCTGCCCTGAGTCCCTTTTAAATCAGTAAGACGTAAGCACATGCTTAAAGTTAGTCATTAAATTCTTTCCTGAGTAGGATGTTCTTAAACCCTGACTCAGGAAAGCATTTAAGGGCCTGATTCTCATCTACACTAAGATTTCTTCACACCCTCATTTACATTCGTGCAAAGAGGACTTTGTGTCAATGAGAAGGAAATGAGTGGCCATATCAGATTATCAGTTTTTAAGCGAAGATTCCCATAGAAATCAAGTGTGTTCCAGTTATATGTCAATGGCACAATATGGACTGTTTTTTTTAATTTTAAATTATTAAAAGCTGCAGTACTGCTACTCCAACAGTTCAGAAAGCACGAGTCAGCCCACTCCCCCAAAAATCATGAACCTGGCTTAAAAAATCATGATCTCTCTATCTATCTATGGAGTTGAAGAGTGCATTGGAGAGGGACTTGGAAGACCTGGGTTCCCTTGGGCAAGTCACTTCAACTCTCTACCTCAGTTTCCCTATCTGTGAAATGGGAGTAATAGTGACCTCCTCTGTAAAGCACCTAGAGATCTACTCATGAAAAGTGCTATAGAAGAGCTAGGTGTTATTATTTTTATTTACCTACTTGGTTTATGAGCCTGTGGAGTGCACTCAAGTCATTTTCAAGCTTTTGTCTACCACCACATAAACCAGAGTCTTACTTATTTTAATGCAAGATGAGAGTCTTACATAATAACATGACTCCAGGAGCTGGGGAATCTAAGAAAAAACACCAAATATCCTGAGACTTGCAATAAAACAGAAGAGTTGGCAGCACTGATTGGAACACAAAGACTCCCACCTCCACCACACACTTCTTTTGTTTTGAAATATCCTGACAGCCTTTTGTAGTCATCTAGAGTTTTGTCAAACTCTTTATTATTTCTATACTACACCTAAAATGTTGGCCCTAAAGCTATCTGATAGTGTCCCTTTAAGGGTGGCGTTTTGTCCTTAACTCGCACTGTAATGTCTTAAAATAAGACCTGGTCAACACTTAAAAATTAGATGGACCTAGCTACATTGCTCAGGGCTTTGAAAATATGATGTGCCCTGAATGCTTTGGTTATGTTGACCAAATCCCCAGTGTAGACACAACTAAGTCGATGGAAGAATTCTTCCTTCGACCTAGTAACTGACTCTCAGGGAAGTTTATTAACTACATCAATGAAAAAATCCCTTCTGTCCATGCAAGAAGCATCTACAACACAAAGGTGCTACAGCCGAAGAGCTGCACCACCATAGTGGTGTTGCTGTAGTGTAGACATACCCTCTACAAGGTTAACAAAAAAGGCATGGTTTAGAATGGGCCATTTTGAAATATCTTGGGCTTGTAATTCTGTGTTGTAATTCTCTCACAACATAAGGAAGGGGGGGATTGAGTGTAATGGTCTGATAGGCACAGACAAGCTCGGTGTTGTTTGTTCTTATGCCATCTCTGGCTGAACTGGTCGGAAGCTATTTGCTCTTTGTCCATCTTACCACGGTTAAGACCCAATCCTGCAAACACTTATGCACTGGAGTAACTACTCAGGAACGGTCTTATTGACTCACTGCATAAAGTTACTCACGGCGATTTTGCAGAATCATGCCCTTAAGCCAGAATATCATACAAAAAAGGCTGATTCCAGATACGCTGCCATATCTTGATGAATATCTTGTAAACTCTATTGCTATGATGTATCTTGCATCTGTGCTAGCTGATTTTGCAGACAATAATGGGACAGATTCTCTCCTCCATACAACCCCCATATGCCTCTCTGGAGCCAGAACTGAGCTGGAATTGTGCCATAAGGAATCAGAAGAGAATTTCCTTAGTAAAGGCACCGCACAGGGCTGCTTCCTTGAAAGCCACAGACCAGAGGGGGCATGTCAGGAGTGAGGGTGAGAGCCTCCATGACTCATGCCTCTATAGAGATTGCGGGGTGCTAGACTCTGAAGCACTGAATAGGCAGGTGTAAATTAGAGCACCCCATGAGCTGCTCTAACTTATGCATAAAGCCACTTTTGTCCTGCTCCCTTCCTGGGCTGGGCATTCTCTGCTGCACCATGGTCCATAGAGCAACGCGGCTCTGCAGACCCGAGAATAAACTCAGAATGAAAACAAAGCAGAATACTGTCTTCTTTACCGCTCCAGAGCAATTCCCGCTTCACTCTTAACATGACACGTAACCCTGAACTGTCACAGTTTGCCTCGTGCTGTGTACATACTTTTAATGATTATTGCAGCCAGAAGGCTTTCCTATTATGTTTGAGTTGCTGGCTATACCTTTCCACTGGTTCTAGGTAAAGTGGTAGTACAATAGCCACAATTCCTCCAGCCCAGCTACCCACTGTAGCATCAGCTATAGTAGCTGACAATGTAATTCTCATTCAGCAGCTGATTATAATTAAAAATATCAGAATAATTAAAGTCCTCAGCTTGACAAGCAGAGCCATAACTTTGCCTTCAGACATTCCTCTCTAATTAGTTAATTAATCCTAATGCAAATTATAAGCAATAATTAGTCAGCCAAGCTTGACATAAAAGTCTGCTGACTTACAGCTAAAAGGCTTTCTGGTTGTTGGTTTGGAGCTTCTTAAGGAGTCTTTTGTCCACTCATGGTTTCTGTGGCCGCGCTCCTGCTATCTTGGAGTCAATATATAGATATGCAATAATTTGCACAGTAGAAAAAACACAGCTGTAAAAACCTGCACTACCATTGACATTATTTTGTTTGCCTTAATAAATGGACACTTGCTACCTGTATTGAATATCAACACATGTTATCCAATCTGGAGAAATTATATATATTTCCCCCACTCCAAAGTTTCTGGTATGATATGTCTCCCTTCATGTGCTTTGGGTTATTCTGGACATGACATAATGTTAATTCCAATGTGATTCTGAGATTAAGATAGCAGTATATCACAGCCTATCATAAATGAAATCAAATTCTTTTGTAAAAAGATAACCGGTATCTGATCCACATTTCTCTGTAGGTTTAACAGATCCAGAATCCGTTAAAGTGAGATAATTTGAATTATCATCAGATAAATCAAAAGTGTGAATATTGCATTTCACATAGCGCTGCTGCTAATACTGGTGTATTGCATTCCAGAATGGAAGTGTTAATATATTACAGAAATGTTCAGGTTCAAAATTAACTGGGGTTTTTTAATTGCTTAGAACACCCTGAATGTGAGAAGTGCCATATAGAAACTGTTTATCCATTTATCTAGTTCAAGCACTAACTTCTAAGGCCTTCAGGATCTTTGTCTGAATATGCCCCCATTTAAATAGAACAATGACATTGCTTAAAAAGGAATAAATGGCTCAGGGTCTAGCAGTACATGGTGCTGAACGCCTCTTCTTAGGCACTGACACTAAGGCTCTGATCCTGCACACATCAACGCTTGACTTCATGGGGGCTACACTGATACTTAAAAGTTAAGCATGTTCCTATTAATAATACCTGGCTCTAAGAGAGCACTTTTCATCAGTAGATCTAAGTGCTTTACAAATTAGGTCAGTATTACCCCATTTTATAGACAGGAGCACTGAGGCACAGAGCGGTGAAGTGACATTCCCCAGGTCACCTAACAGTCCAGTGGCTGAGCCAGGAATAGATCCCAGGCCTCCTGAGTCCCTGTCGAGTGCGCTATCTACTAGGCTACACTGCCTCCCTTCATGTTTGTAGCATCAGTGCCTAGCCATTTCTCCCCCCCCACACACACACACACAGGTATTCTGCTGGTTTTCCAGCAAGCGCTCAGTCTTGCAATGTACCAAAGACTCTGATCTCAATCCAGCAAAGTACTTAAAGCATGTGCCTAACTTGCTCCTTCTGGGCCATAACCCCCAAAACAGTTGCTGCACTTGTTTCATCACAATGTAATAAGTATGAATAAATAAAAACACGATTCTCTTTTTCTGAAAATACATGAAAACTAGAAACGGTATAAAACAGAACCATGTATCTGGACTTTGAGGGTTGAGATACAAAGAGACTGAGATTGGAACTACCCGTAGTTTGAGTTCTGCAAAAACAAAAGCCGCCTGATGAATTGTCAGAAAACAAAAACCAAATCTTAATTTCTCCGTTTATTAAAAAAAATAAAAAATAAACCTACACTTAGTAAAACAACTCATTCGAGCCAAGATGTAACAGTTTGATGGTGCTGTTATACCGAGCACTAATACACAGGCATGGTGTATATTTGGTAAAGGGACTTCAATAGCAAAAAGTATATTTTTCAGTAGAAGATGCTATGCATTTCAGAAGTGTCCACTTTATGTCATTGCATCTTGGAAACTGTACATTGCAAAGGGGGGAGTCAAGTCATCCAGCTAAACTCTCATGGACTTTAATGGCAGGTCTGGACCTTTGCGAGAATAGACTCTTTAAGACTTTAGGGAGTTGCTTTCTAATCTCAAATACATGAAGTATACCAACACATATTATAGCACAGCTGGTGGGGGGTTTTCCAGATACTTTGGCCACATGGTGATCTCACTTCATGGATTTTCTGTGGATTTATACCAGTGTAACTGAGATCACAATCTGACCGACTGAATTTGAGTCTTCTCTCGCTAGGACTGGTTGTACACATTGGGCTAAATTGCCTACAATGGTGAAATCTGCTCATCGCAGAAGGAGGGCTAGGTTATTACGGAGGTAGTTTGGCTCTGTGATTCTCTGTCCTGAATAGCTCCATCCTCAGCATAGATTAGAGAAGCCATTGGGGTTGATCAATTTACGCCAGCTGGCAATGGTCTCTAAGGGACTATCTACTAACTGAGAATTGCAAGAGCTCTGCCTTGTTACACTTCTGCCACTGATCCACTCCTTATACTGGGGTTAAAGAGGTAATTCAGGATCTGTCTATATCAGCGTTCCACCAGATAAGAACACCATCCTATGAAAGGGAATTCTCAGGGTGCTATCAAGAGGAGAATCAGGCCCACTATGAAAATAATGGGTAATAATCTGCGTTCTATAATTTAAGACTTTATTTTTTTTAACTTGGCTTTCATTATACTGAACTTTATATGGGTGATTCCCCCCCACACACACACAAAAGAGAAGCTCTGTGATTTTGGGTGCTAGTAGAAAGAGGGAGGTAATTAATAAAAGCCAAGAAATGAGGGTATATTCTCCTTTAAGTATGAGTGTGTATGAATGGGAGTCACTCTGTCGTGTCAAGGGGAGAATAGATTAAGCATTTTGGAATGCACAACCCGAGGGATAGTTAATCCTGTTCTTGATAATAGCGAATGTGATACGTACAAATGAGGGGAAGCATTATGCATGATTTTCCTCATTTTACATACAGAACAATATCTTATTTTCCAGCTTCTAATTCACATCTTCATTAAGTAAAACTGCTCTAAGTCTAGCTGTAACATGCCTTAGATCTGAAATAGGACTGGCATCTACACAGTGGTACCTCCATGTTTAAAACAAAAAAAAATTGATAATGGGCATCGTGTAGGAGAGGGTAATAAAAGAGATAAACTGTGAGGCTGCAAAGTTTGCAGACAATACACAACAACTCAAGGTACTTATAATTAATGGAGATATCCTATCTCCTAGAACTGGAAGGGACCTTGAAAGGTCATTGAGTCCAGCCCCCTGCCTTCACTAGTAGGACCAAGTACTGATTTTGCCCCAGATCCCTAAGTGGCCCCCTTAAGGATTGAACTCACAACCAGGGGGTTTAGGAAGCTAATACTCAAACCACTGAACTATCCCTCCCCCCAAGGTGACAAAGAAGAGTTATAAAGGGATCTCACTAAACTGGGCAGCAAAATGCAGATGAAATTCAATGCTGATCAAAGCAAAATAATGCCCACTGGAAAACATAATCACAACTTTGCATACAAATGATGGAATCTAAATAAGCTGGTACCACTCATGAAAGAGACCTTTAAGTCATTGGAAGAGTTCTCTGAAAATATCTGCTCGATGTGCAGTGGTAGTCAAAATTGTTAACAGAATGTTACAAACCATTAAAAGACAGAGATAATAAAACAGAAAATATGATAATGCCACTATATCAATCCATTGTATGCCCACTTCTTGAATACTTCATGCAGTTCTGGTCACCCTGTCTCAAAAAAGATATAGTAGAATTGAAAAAAAAATACAGAGTAGGGCAACAAAAATTATTAGGGGTTTAGAACAGCTTCTGTATGAGGAGAGATTAAAAAGACTGGGATTGTACATTTTAGAAAACAGACAACTAAGGGGGATATGCTAGAGGTCCATAAAATCATGACTGGTGTGGAGAAAGCGAATAAGGAAGCATTAGTTACCCCTTCACATAACACAAGAACAAGGGTCACCCAATGAAATTAATAGGCAGCAGGTTTAAAAGAAACATAAGAAAATACTTCTTCACACAATGCACAGTCAGCCTGTGGAATTTATTGCCAAGGGATATTGTGAAGGCCCAAACTATAATAGGGTTCAAAAACAAACTAGATGCGTTCATGGAGGATAGGTTCATCAATGACTATTAGCCTCTGACTGAGGCCTGGTATACATCACTGGTTTTCAAACTTTTTTTCTGGTGACCCAGTTGAAGAAAATTGTTGATGTCCATGACCCAGCGGAGCTGGGGATGAGGGGTTTGGGGCATGGGAGGGGGCTCAGGGCTAGGGCAAAAGGTTGGGGTGCAGGGGTGAGGGCTGTGGGGTGGGGCTGCGAATGAGGGGTTGAGGGTGTGGGAGGGGGCTCTGGGCTGGGGCAGGGGGTTGGGGTGCAGCAGGGGGTCAAGGCTCTGGGCTGGGGGTGCAGGCTCTGGGGTGGGACCTGGGATGAGGGGGTTGGGGTGCAGGAAGGTGCTCCAGGTTGGGGTTGGGCTCAGGTCTGGGGCAGAGGATTGGGGCACGGGCTTGCCACCGGTGGCTCACGGTCAGCAGCGCAGCTGGGGTGCAGAGGCAGGCTTCCCTCCTGTCCTGGCACCATGGACCGCGCTGTGCCCTAGAAGTGGATAGCATGTCCGGCTCCTAGGTGGCAGGGCCAGCTCCAGGCACCAGCTTAACAAGCAGGTGCTTGTGGCGGCCAAGGGAGAGGGGCGGCACGTGCGGCAATTCGGGGGCGGCAGGTCCCTCACTCCCTCTAGGAGCGAAGGACCTGCCGCCGAACTGCTGCCGCCGATCACAGATTTTTTTTTTCTCCCAATTGCCGCCGCCAGTCGCAATTGCGATCGCGGCTTCTTTTTTTGCTTGGGGCGGCAGAAATGCTGGAGCCGGCCCTGCTAGGCGGAGGCGTGCAAGCGGCTCCACACGACTCTTATCCCGCAGCACCGCCCCAGCCAATGGGAGTGCGGAGCCAGTGCTCAGGGTGGGGCCAGCACACGGAGCCCCATGCTTCCCCCCCCCCCACGAGCCAGACTTGCTGCTGGCCACTTCCCGGGCGCAGCGCGGTGTCAAAACAGGTAGGGACTATTGGTTTTTACTGGCCGGCCACCAGGGCCCCTGGGTGCTGAGCAAGGTGACCCAGTGCCTTGCATTCTGCGACCCAGTACTGTGTCATGACCCAAACTTTGAAAACCACTTTTCTACACTAAACAGTTAGATAAGGCAGCTTATGTCAACCTATTTATGTCAGTGTACACACTACAGCCATGTCCAGCTGATGTAAGTGCCCTACTACACCAACATAATAACTCCACCTCCACGAGAGGTGTAGCCCAGTGTCTGTGTAGACACTGTGTTACTTACCTTGGCTGTCTTTTCAATTTCCTGGCTCGGGCCTAGCACAATAGGGTCTGGGGCTCAGTTGTGATTTCTAAGCATTACTGTAATATTAATAATAATTTCCAGTGGTAGAAGTCTCCCACTTATATTCATGAAATCTCAGACCTTGAACATGTGACTATCCAAGGTAGTGAATACTGCCCATCATGGACCCCATACAAGTCTAATTATGGGTGACAACTTCTGTGGTGCAAAGAGACCTCCAACAAGTCTTAAAATAACATTCCTCATTGTGGGGGAGTCCTCAGTTGGTATAAAACCAATGTTATATTCTGATACTCCATCCTCCCCTCTGGCAGATGTGGCATAGGAGTAGTCTGGGGAGGGGAAGGGAGATAGAACCAGAAGACAATAAGCCCCAGTAGGCCTGGACCAGTCAACAGAACATTTCCTTGGGGTTATCATAGCTGCTGTATGCTAGAATAGCTCTGGGGCTGCTCTAATTTACCATTGGGGCTAATTTTGTCCCAGGTCCACCCCAGGATTGGGGGAGGCAGAAAAGTGATTTAAAGTCACTTCTATAACCCGCTTATGCTGAGCATAAATTCAGGGAAGTTGCAGATATGGCACAAAGGGTGAATGTTATCATAGAGTTTCCTACTACTAAAACTATGTATGTTTGTAACTATTTACCCACTATTTAACAAGCAAATTAAAAAATGTCAAAATAAACATGTGCCTATATTAGGAGCAACTGCAATTACTTCAGGTTAATTATTGTCAAAATCAACTCAAGCTAGCAAGGTGGCTATTAAACATTAGCCGGCGAGATATTTAACCATAAGGTTTGACAATAACAGAGAACATTCTTTTCTTTTTTTTTTAAATTGCCAAAGACTACAAATTTACTCAGAAGCTATTGTCTAAATAATTACACAATAGTGTCATTATTATTCAACATATGAATGAACACATTTGAAGATCAAATTGCATTCCTTCCTGGTGCTAAACGAAGCATGGTTTCTTCATAAGTAGTGCTGGTGACAGGTAAGTTTTGACAGGAATTGTCTTAATCCACCCCTGGGTAGAAAGAAAAGATACAGACTATCAAAAGTTGCTCTAATGACTGCATGGCACCAGATGACAAAAGCACTTGTAATCCAAGAGCTACCACCAAAGGTGATACAGAAATGACTAGTGGAAGTGTTGGCTCCTCAGATAACAAAGCATAATAATGAATTCAAAGCAAGATTTCTGACCTAAGAATATTTCAAATACTGAATCTGTGGAATTCATCTCAACTGACTAGATTGTAAAGCCTTTGGGACAGGGATTATGGTTTCTTAGTGCCTCGCATTATAGGGAACCATTCTGTACATATGGAAGTCAATAGAAAGCCTCTAATTGATTTCAATGGGGACTGGATCAGGCCTTCTGGTCAGAGTCTTCAGGTGTGGCATTCACAGCAGGAATACAAATAAATAATTGTCACCCACTGAACCTTTGCATTTCACTGAAAATTAGCTGATGCTGCAGAACATCACCCACATTAACTTCAAGATGTTAGATTTGAGGCACTTATTCAAACAAAACCCAAACTACCAAGCTTTGCATTTCCACCATTTAGTGGTTCAAATGAGACTGAGCCAGAAAATTTCTGTCTGGATCAAGATTTTGAATACCCTATAGTTTGGCCTGAAACAGCATTGTATTATAAACATAAGAGACAGCTGCAAACTTCAAGCATGGATCCAGGTTCAGAATCCAAGTTCAGCCATGTCAAGGTTCAGGGTTTGGCGTCAAAAATTGTGATAATTATATAAGCTTTAAGACTGACTCTTCATATGTACCTCACGACCACCACCACCTTTCATGGAACATCAGCATTCCCTATCCCTCCAGAAATGTTTTGAATACAGTTCAAAGGGTAGGCAGAACTGCAGGATTGTTCTTATTTTATCGGAATCAGTTTCCCCATTTCTTTAGACAAAGGGATCAGGTAAACACCTGACAATTCGATCCTCTCCTACAAAACATTTTGGAATGAATGCATCAAAGGGCATTTACTCGAAAGAAAACTGCTGGGTAGACAGTGTCATGTCACAGTGCAGTGTGTGCGTCTAACACAGATTAGTTTAACAAGAGCATTAGCTTACACAGTTGCATTTGTGGAAATGTGTGCCAGCTGGCCACAATCATTCTTAATGCCCCAAGAAACTGGGTGAAGTATCTTTGATAATTGGGTTTCGTTGTTCTCTCAAGGCCAATCCCGGCAGTCCTCCGATCTCATTCCTGCAGCCTTTCCTCAGGCAAAACTCTCATCCGGCGAACTCCTGCAAGATGCTGAGCAGACCTGGGTGACATGTTTTCACCAAAACTTTTTTTGGGGGTGGGGCTGAAGAATGCACATTTGGTTCACTAGAAATGTTTCACAAATTTGCATAGATGTTTGGCAAATTGTTTCAGTTGAAACAAAAAAAAAATTGGAAATGTCAAAATGATTCATTATCAGAATGAAACAATTTGAATTTGGGGGCTAAAGTCACAAGGGTCTTTAGGCACCATTCACAAAACTGGAGGCGAGGCCCTTAAAACCTTTAGACCACTGGTTAGCACATTCATGTAGAACAGGCATGTCTGAAGTGCTGCTCTCGAACAGGGTTTTGAGCTAAGGCACTTCCTCACCAGACACGTACCCTCACCACCAGGCTTAGGAGATTCTCAGTTATGACTCCCACAATCTCTCCCCGTGAAGCTTTTCCACTTTGTGTAAATACATATTTATTGGAACAGGGACTTGAAACCTGGTGTCATCCCCCCCACACACAATGGGGTGACCTAACCTTTGGATTAGAGAGCCATTCCCAGTCACTTTTTCTGATCCAATGACTATTCAAGTATTATATGAAGTGGAACAGCTTCACCAGGAGAGATTGAGAGAGGGCCTGTCCTAGAAAACCCAATAGTGTGATGATTAGCAGAAGACCTGGATTTAAGTCCATGCTGCAATTATGTAGGGATTTCGATGGGGTCCTCCGGGTGAGTATTTTAACCACTGTGCTAAAGGTTATAAGAGGGGAGGGATCCTCCTCCTTGGTTTTTGTGCATCTAGCCCTTCATTTTCTTTATAAAAGGTTAAAAATACCCCAAAATGAAACAAAATGTTCCATTTCAGGACAAATGTTCTAACCGGAATGTAGGCTGGGACCTGATTCTCCATAGAGAATGCACCTTGAGCAGTCATCTGTGCAAAGCTGATTGGAAAACACAACCTATTCAGCCAGTTCATGCTCATTTGCACATGGGTAAATGCCTACGCAAGGTGCAAGGCTGTAGAGAATTAGGCCCCAAGTTCACTAGAAAGATACTAACAGGGGGGTTGGTGCTGGCTTCTGTAAGTCCATGGGAGTTGTGGGTGCTCAGCAGATCCTGTGATAGTGCCCTATGGTTCCCAAGTACACTCCAGAGCTAGGATCTTTCAGTATAAGAGATTCCATGAGTATTCGTTGAACCCACAGATGAGCTTATTTATCCCTTTCCCTTGCTAACATGAACTGACACTGTTTGAAATGTGGCTGCTACGGGTTCTTATTTCACCAGTGTAATGAAAGTCCACTTTGACCCCAGTCGTAAATATGCTACATATAAATGCAAGCCAGGAACAAAAATCTATGCTGACTAAATAAAGCCCAGAAGAAGCTTTTAAGCAGCATATGTTTTTTTTTAAAAAGGCTTTGCAGAAGTCTTGAATGTACATCTCTGTCTGCAGTGCTTTTTAACTGCAGACCTGAGTTCAATCATGAGACTACCTGCCCACGTAAGAGATGGAAAATGTTAAGGACTATTGAACACTCTGCAAATTTTCACAGAGGATCAGCAAAAAGTTATTTAGCACAGGTGTTTAACAACGATCCATCAGGGAAACTCATTGCGTTCAATGGTCCTCAGACTCATGCTCTCACCTGAGCAGTAGTCCAATGTTAGCAAACTAGGCTGCAACAGGAATCCTGGAGGAAATTTGTCAGGTTCCAAAACTGCTCTACGGCTTTTCTTATTCTGTGTGGTGCAACCACGCTCATTGCCAAGAAGCCACAGGTAGGCGCCACGTGAGCAGGGGCGTAACGTGAGATTATAAAATGCTTTGAGGTTAGCTCTCCTGGAACTGGAGGCGGCCTCATGAACACTTTTAATCAACAAGCAGAGCTGAGCGTTTGTGGCCTGGAGTATGACAGAAGCATCCCGTATTTCGTGGGAGTCATGAATTACCTTCTGGTGCAGGAAGTGGATATTGCCCTCTGGATGCATTAATCGGGCCCCTATGGCAGAATAAGATCCTGCAGAGTTAGAGGGCCTAATTCACATTTTAATATGGAAGCTGAGATCTTCAGAGCAACCTGGAAGATTTGGGCACCCAGATGGGAAATGGGCAGCAAAGTTCCTTAGCCAGCTTTGAAAATCACAATAAGCATCTAGATCAAATGGGTGTGATGCAGGGAGTGGTTTGTCATGTTAAAACAGCAGTAATGAGCTTCACAAAGCGTATCAGTTTTGCATTATATGGTTCCTGCAAATATTCCTTTGGTTTTGACCCCTGATGTTTGTGTCTCTGAGATTCATTTTATGTTTCAGCTATGAACAAATCCCAAACCTTGAAACTCAGCAGAAACTATTGGGTCTCCTCCAGGTTTGTGAGGAAAGGGAGGATGGTGCTGTGGTTAAGGCAATGGATTCTGATTAACAAGGTCTTTGTTCTGTTCCCTGGTATGCTACAGCTTTTCCATATGATCTTAGGCAAGTCACTTTGACTCTGTATAGATAGAACCCTGTTGAAGTCAATGGATTCAGAATGGATTCAGAAGTCCATGTGGGCAGAGAGGTCTGCTTGTACACAGTTGCAGGACAGGACCTTTCAAATGAAGCATTTTGCAATAAGAAACTATAATTCCCATAATGCACCGTGGCAGGGCAGCCACAGGAAGAGACCACAGTGTATCATGGCACATGTAGTTCGGCCATGGAGCAAGGCCCATAAGAGTTATTGGGGACACAAGGGATCCAGAACTACAAATCCCACAAGGCACTATGCTAGCTCAGGCAGATGGAGACATTACTATTGATTAGAAATTAAACATTTAGTTGCTGGTTGACAACTAAACCATAAAGTTTTTATCTGGGAAATGTCAAAATGTTTCCTTTTGATCGTTTCAATCTACATTTTTTTGGCATTTTTATTCCATGAAAATGTGACATTTTGACTTTTTATCCTAATTCAGGATGAAAATAAGTGCTAAAATATCCAAATGTCCTGCAGGATGGAATTTCTGTTTTCTTTCAATCTTCTTCTGTCTTTGTTCCCTAGCTATACAATGCAGACAATAATATTTCCCTACCTCAGAGAGTTATTTTGAGAATAAACTCTTTCATGTCTGTGAGGCACTCAGACACTATGATGAGCACCAATAGTAAAACCTATAAATAAGTAAAATAAAATCACACACAAAACAATGAATTTGACCCCAATCTATAAACTGATCTACACAGTTACTCAAAACTGGACCTAGGTTGGTCTAAAAGATTTGTGACACTTAGCAAACTTTTTGGCGAATATGGTTTGAGTTTAAAGTTTGTGATGAAATGTGAAACCAGGTGAGTATTGCCTGGTTTTAGTCTTCCCTCGTGTGAACTTTCACCTGGTGTTCAAGTTCTGCCAAGGTTTAAGCATCTGGCAGTGTATATTGGCGACATTAGTAGCCAACTTAATTCCACCATTGTTGTATCCACCACGCAAGGTATTAACAAACTTTAACAGAACTTTATTTACAGCAGAAGTCTCTTTTCCAAGCTGTTGCTGCACACTCTGTAACTCTCCCAGCCGCCTCAACTCCTCCCCCCTCCTTCCTGTTTCCTGTCCTTTCAGACTCCCAACAGCCAGTGCTCCCAGTTCTAATAATACAAGCAGCATCTAACCACCACAACTATGCATATTATTTCAGGCAAACTTAAATCTACCCCTCTACCATGGTTACCAGTTCTCTGCAATATTGGTCCATCCAGTCTTCACAGAGAGGAAAGCATAGCAAAACATCTGATGAAACTGCATGATATGCCACCACATGATCGTCTGCCCTCATGGCGCCTATTGTGGATAAGTTTAGCAGATGAGGGATTTATGGTAGAAGATGCGTGGTGAGCTTCATGATCCGCAGAGAAAGTGACAAATAATTATCTTGTCTCAGACCCCATTCAACATCAACTCAGGTTTGATTTACCATGAAGGCAATGGAGCCTTCTCATTGTTGAGGAATGCAAAATGACTCAACTTTCTGGAGGTCATCGTGCCTTGAACATTGTTGATAAGAATGCTGTGGCTTGGCTTGACTGGATTGCATATGCCAAATAATAATAATAATAATAATAATAATAATAATAACTTGGTTTTAAAAATAATTACCCCTCCAAACCTGCAACCTTCCCTTCAATTGATTCTGAACTGAACTTGTTTGGCAGTATGGAAAAGTTCAGTTAAGTATTATCCAGTCAAGGGAGGGGCAATTTGGTCCGTTAGCTCAAGCAATAGCAGTCCACGCCTTTAGACTCACCTGTTGCGAGTTGAGTCCCTACATAACTCACAACAAGGTAGTTGTCTGTCTCATGCACACAGATAGGGAAGTGAATTTGGAAAAACAAACACACAAACAAACCAAAACAATCCTTTCTAAATCAAAAGATAGGTCTGTTGTTTGTGATCTGGGCAAAAAGATATGAGGTTTGGGAGGTCTGTGGCATCCTGTTTGATATCAACCAGTTGACTGATTCTCAGTGCAATCTCAGGAGATATTAATTTTCCTAAAGAAGTGGCAATTGTCTTATGGTGTATCTGTGTACGTAATATCAATCTCATGTTTATTTAAACGTGTAAAGATTTTATTATTTACATTTAAATATTTATAACATTTCTGCACAAGCAGCCAAAAAATAGTTCATCTCTGCCCTTTAGGAGCTAAACAATTTCATTTTACCAGGTAGACTTTATTCTGTCTAAATAATTGACATTGTGGAAAGGATGCCCTGAATTTATCACGGTCTTGATACTATTTATATAATTCCCTAAATGAAGGAGAGTAATCAACTAACAGTCTGACCAGTCTGTCCCTGGGAAAGGGAGTGGTGAGAAAATAATGAAGACAATAATATTCAATTCAATTATAACTTGGTTATTGCAGCCTTTACTAATCAAATCAATGTCAGTGTTTTTGGTTTCACCAAGATGGTGCTAGATGTGAGAAGGCTGACATTTTTTCTTGACATTATGTGTAGAGTGCATAGCAGCTGTATCTTCTGGTCCAGCAATACTATCCTAAGAATTACTTTGCATAGATGAAGGGTTTTAAATGTCATTCCTCACGCAGGGTTCTGAATTGACATTGAAGAGTCACATTGAGGTTTTTGTTAGTTTTTTCCTGCTTAGAGTTCTGCTGCCTTTGAGTTTTGAAACACAAGAGCAAAAATAGTCTTAAGACATATGCAAGCTACTCTCAGCTTCAGTGTGTGATTTGTTTAGTCTGCACCTAAGTTACTTAGATTGTAAGGCCACCTTCCTCTCATGTTGTAGGGTTCAGAAGACAATATTTGTTTTCCTGGGTTGCTCCTCCTAGTTTTCATTGTGTTTCAGGTTTGAAGGAACTAACTAGCTAACCCATCAACTCCAAACAAAAATTCTGCCCAAAATATTGATTTCCACCTCATTTAGTGTTGAAACCATGCAAAGCCATAACAGCCATATTGGGTCAGACCAATGGTCCATCTAGTTCAACATCCTATCTTCTGACCGTGGCCAATGCCAGGTGATTCAGAGGGAATGAATAGAACATTCAATCATGAAGTGATCCATCCCTTGTCGTCCACTCCCAGTTTCTGGCGAACAGAGGCTAGGAGCACTCAGAGCATGGTGTTGTGTCCCTGCCCATCCTGGCTAATAGCCATTGATAGACCTATCCTCCATGAACATATCTAGCTCTTCTTTGAACCCTGTTATAGCCTTGGCCTTTACAATATCCCCTGGCAAAGAGTTCCACAGGTTGACTGTGCCTTGTGTGAAGAAGTTCTTCCTTTTGTTTATTTTAAACCTGCCGCCTATTAATTTCATTGGGTGAGCCTCATTCTTATGTTATGTTAAGGGATAAATAATGCTTCCTTATTTATTTTCTCCACACTATTCATGATTTCATAGACCTCTATCATATCTCCCCTAAATTGTCTCTTTTCCAAGATGAAAAGTCCTGGTCTTTTTAATCTGTCCTCATATGGAAGCTGTTCCATACCCCTAATCATTTTAGTTGGCCTTCTCTGTACCTTTTCCAATTCTTTTTTGAGATGGGGCATCTGGATCTGCAGACTGTATTCAAGATGTGGGTGTACCATGGATTTATATTGTGGCATTATGATATTTTCTGTCTTATCTATCCTTTCAGTAATGGTTCCTAATATCCTATTAGCTTTTTTGACTGCCACTGCATATTGAGTGGACGTTATCAGAGAATTGTCCACAATGACTCCAAGATCTCTTTCTTGAGTGGTAACAGTTAATTTAGACCCCATCATTCCATACTGGAATTATGCTTTCCAATGTGCATTACTTTGAATTTATCAACATTAAATTTAATCTGCCATTTTGTCACCACAAGTTTTATGTGCATGCAGCTTGACACATATGCAGATCAAAACACTGGATTCAGACAGCCATGATATATGTGATGTTCAGAATCTAGGGAATCAGATCTGAAGTTTTTAGGCCCATCTCTAGTTTCTACACAGAACTACTGATTGGCCCAGGTCTCCTCAAAATATTTGCAAATTTTAGTAATTTTTTTCATAGATTTTAAGGCTAGAAGGGACCATTGGGGTCATCTACTCTTATTTCCTGAACAACATAGACCATGGGTTAATTTGAATTAATTCATGCTTTATGTCCAATAGCTGTGGCTGAACCAGTGTGCATCTTTTAGAAAGACAGCCAATCTTCATTTAAAGCTTTCCGCTGATGGAGAATCCACCACAACCCTTGGTAAACTGGTTTGAATGACGGTAAGTTTTCAATCAAACTGCACTGAGTTTCAAGTCCACAATGAAACCAAGTGGGCTTTTGTATTGATTCAGTTCTCCAAAAACGATATCACATAAACCGGTCCCTGATAAGGCAAAGCATTTGGGACCAGATTCTCAAATGTATTTAGGCACCTAACTCCCTTTGTCTGGGCCTTAGGCCCTATCCTACCATTCATAGCACATGAGTTGCTGTGGCTACATGGAGCACCATTGTCTCATCAGGGGTGCCTGCAGGCACAGCTGTCTGCTCAGCTGCAAGAACTGCAGCATTGGGGCCTTTCACATGTACCTAACTTCTACTATGTGTATTTCTGTTGAAGATGATGAGACTACTCACATGCTTAAAATGACACGCGTGTTTAAATGCTTTGCTGGATCAGGGCTTAAGACAGAAAGGAGAAATAATCCTTAGCTGAGAAAAAGCCTCTTTTCAGTCTTCTTGTTCCACTCTGTCACTGCTTTTGGTCTATATAATCAGCTAATGAGATTTCCAGCTCTCCAGGCAATGAGACAAGTTATGCTGTGAGAAGAGCTGTTCCTAGATTCATTGAGATGCATTCATATACTATTAAGAAATATTTTACAGTGCAGTGCATTTAAACAAATATTAAATTCGTACAATTGTTAATCAGTGTGCCATCTGGAAACATTTGAAAGTTTAGACTCTTAATTGCCTGACTCTCATAAATGTTCAAAATTGTTGCATACTACGGGCTATCATGCATTTAGGACTTTTTACTGTATAAATACACGTAATTAAAACCTGAGCTATGAACACCTTCTGGCAGCTGTTGTGAGAGCCATAACCATCTTTCCTATTAATCTTCAGGGATTTAAAGTATGTGATGCTCAGCATCAGGGTCAGCGACATGCCTCTACATTTGAATCCCACCATTTGACGAAGCATCAGCATTCTTTTTCTAAATTCTTTCATGTGACTGACAGCTTCATCCATTTCTTCCCCAGGCCACTCTTTAAATTCCTTTGTACTTGTAGAAGCAAGTTTGCTGGCTCAAGAATTTTGTCTTAACTCTGCCTCTAAGACTTGTCAACGGCAAATTAGAACACGAAATTCTAATTTATGTTTCAAAGGCGCCTATGGTAGTAAGAGGAACTATTTTTATTTACATTTTTTTAAGTGTCAAATCAAAGACCCCTATAATTATATGATTTCAGTAGGTGTCATATTATATTGACTTTGGGATGGGTAAGACTGGTAAGGTCAAGTGAAATACACAAAGGACTCTTATCCATGGGAAATGTTACTCACAAAATTAACCATCTCAGTAAGGAAATAGAAATATCCACAACAAAACCCAACGAGGGCTATAGACACCCTAACACAGGAATCCTAGAACACAGAGAAGGAAAAAGCCTTTTGGGGTAGGACATCCTGTTCACCCACTCCAGTCAATGCAGGATTCTGTCCGGTCATCATACATTCAAGAGTTTTTGACCAGTCTAGGTTTACAGGATTCAAGTGGTGGAGCTTCTCCTGCCATGCTCCTTGTCCAAATGTTAACAGCTGTTTTCGGTAACAGCACTGGTGTTGTTTTCTGCTGTATAGCGTAAATATTGAGGTTACTCAGTAATGGAGTACGCCAACCTCCTCAGGTGCCAATAGCATGCTAAGTGTATTGTGGCACAGAGGCAAGCAAAGCAGGTGTTTCAGCACGTAGGTCTTGTAGACGTTGGTTAGCCCTGGTGGTTCCCAATAACCATTCAGACAAATGGCTAAGAGGAAAAGGTCTGTTCCTAGAGCTGGCAGGAAAGGGATAGGTTGTTAAGACAATAGGGGCAGAGGCTCAAACGGTTACAGTGCAATAGCAGTTCTTGTTTGGGTCCCTGGGGCAGTCCAGTCTAGAGTCAGGGCTCTTTAAGACTAGTGTGTGGGGTGCCCTCTCCAGTCTAGTCTCTATTCAAGCAAACACGTTTCCAGGCCAGGCTCATTTAGTGCCTTTCATTGGGGCTCCTCTACATTGGCTCCCTGCCCAGCTGCTGCTGATCCCTCAGAAGTCCCACACAGGCCTGCACCCGGCTGTAGCATCTGGCAATCACAGCCTATTCCACACATGGCTCTGCCTACAGTTTCTGGGGAATCTTTTCTACATCCATCTTCGCTGCAGCTCCTGGCTGGTCACGTGCCACCACTTCATAAAATAGAGTCCAGACACTTCCTACTTCAGGGCCTTTTTCCTTATCTTGCCAGGATGAAGGCGATGTGCAGTGTTACTAAGAGGAGTTGAAGTCCCCAGCTTAGGGGGTCCATCACTACAGCAAATACACTCTACACTTCATCACCACTCACAAACTCATATTGTGTGGTCCAATGTACTCTCAGCTACACTAGGAGTAACTCCCGTTTTCATTGATCTATGCATCAGTCTCATGATCCTTCAAAGTCAAGCTGGAAGGGCATATCAAATGGGGTCCCACAGGGATCAGGCCTGGGTCTGGTTCTGTTCAATATCTTCATCAATGATTTAGATAATGGCATAGAGAGTACACTTATAAAGTTTGAAGATCATACCAAACTGGAAGCTGTTGCAAGTGCTTTGGAGGATAGGATTAAAATTCAAAATGATCTGGATAAATGGTCTGAAGTAAATAGGATGAAATTCAATAAGGACAAATGTAAAGCACTCCACTTAGGAAGGAAAAATCAGTTGCACACATCCAAAATGGGAAATGACTGCCTAGAAAGAAATACTGCAGTAAGAGATCTGGGGGTCATAATGGATCACAAGCTAAATATGAGTCTACAGTGTAACACTGTTGCAAGAAAAAGCAAATGTTCTGGGCTGTATTAGAAGAAGTGTTGTAAACAAGACACAAGAAGTAATTCTTCCGCTCTGCTCCACATTGATTAGGCCTCAACTGGAGTATTGTGTCCAGTTCTGGGTGCCACATTTCAGGAAAGATGTACACAAATTGGAGAAAATCCAGAGAAGGCAATAAAAATGATTAAAGGTCTAGAAAACATGCCCTATGAGGGAAGATTGAAAAATTGTAGTTTGTTTAGTCTGGAGAAGGGAAGACTGAGAGGGGACATGATAACAGTTTTCAATTACATAAAACATTGTTACAATGAGGACTGAGAAAAAATTGTTCTCTTTAACCTCTGAGGATAGGACAAGAAGCAATGGGCTTAAAATTGCAGCAAGGGTGATTTAGGTTGGACATTAGGAAAAACTTCCTGACTGTCAATGTGGTTAAGCACTGGAATAAATTGCCTTGGGAAATGGTGGAACTTCCATCACTGGAGATGTTTAAGAGCAGGTTAGACAAAAACCTGTTATGGATGGTCTAGATCAGTGTTTCCCAGACTTGGGACGCCGCTTATGTAGGGAAAGCCCCTGGCAGGCCAGGCCTGCCGGGGGCTTTCCCTACACAAGCAGCGTCCCAAGTTTGGGAAACACTGGTCTAGATAATACTGGGGACTGGACTAGATGACCTCTCGAGGTCTTTTCCAGTCCTATGATTCTATGAACTACTGGCACTTGCTGGTGGCCTGCAGAGAGATGTCTGCAAACATAGTGTGGGCTCCAGCCCGTTGTATCCATCTACTAAACTGTATTAAGGATCACCTAAATATTTTCCTCATGTTATTTTTTCACAGAAAAAGTTGCAACTGTTGCCATAGGAATGTTGTGCAATCAGGAAGGAAAGGTGTTCCATGTGGTCATGAAAGGGACAGTAGGTGCACCATGTGATTGCATGAGGGAGGGGAGTTTGCCTGTATGGTCACCAATGAGAGAGAGGATGTCTATATGAATGACAATGGGACATGGAGGTATTCAAGAGACAATCTCCCTATTAAGAGTGCTCTCTATGAACAAAGTTAGAGAACCCCATTTCCAACAGATCCCTGCCAGCTGCTTTGCCCTGCCCCCTCCCAACCACAGACCCCCAGGAGAGGAGACTTCCAGGGGCTAGGTGGAAGCATGCTGTGGAAGTAGCTTATCAGTTATAAGGTCCTGCAGCTGCACCAGCTCAACCTCCTGGCAGGCTAGTGAGCACAGCTGGTCTGCATCATCGAGGCCACCTGATGGAATGCACTGCCATCATGGCTGAGGAAGTGAGCAGGTTTGCTTTTAAGCCCAGCGGTAGCAACAGTTCAGCTGCTGCTCAAAGCATTTGTCTGTGGTTGTGATAACTCCTGCCTTGCCCACCCTGGGTAACTTGGTCCTGATTCTTGGCTCTGGTCCTTGGCTCTGGTGCCTGGCCTCTGACTAAGGGGACCCCTGCTTTAGCCACTAGGCCTGTCCACCTAAGTCCTGGTCCCTAACAGAGCTCTTTTCTATGGGCTGGTCACTGACTCCCAAAGAGTTACTCTGAATTTGAAGGAGACTAGAATTTGGCCCATCATTTTCAGGCAAAAATTACCATTCTGTAGGACCAAAACTACCCCTCTGCTGCTTCGAGTGGAAGGGAGATGGAGTGCCTGGCTCAGTGGGGTGGCATGGAAGTAAGGAGGCCTGTAGCAGGGTCCTCTCTTTTTCCCCCAGTCCTATGGACCGTCTTCCAGTAGGTTTCTGCCTCAGAAGGTTTGAAGAGGGCTGGAAGGTATCCACTAGGGAAAACTGGAACAAGGTTCTATGGCCAGGGTCTACAGTGACTTGCCCGGATTTCCCACACACACACACACACTACCGTCCCACTGTGAAATGTGGTCGCCCTGGATAGCTTTCAATGGCAGCTCTGGCAATGTACTTGGAAACTGTACTGTCCAAGGAGCACCTGGAAGGGTTTGGGAAGGGGCAGCAGTGTAGATAGGAGACATTTTCTGCCTGGATTGCCTGTTACCTCTGGCCAGGGCCGGCTCCAGGGTTTTGGCCACCCTAAGCAGCCAAAACAAAACAAAACAAAAAAGTCACAATCGCGATCTGCAGCGGCAATTCGGCGGGAGGTCTTTCACTCCCAGGCGGAGTGAGGGACAGTCCGCCGAATTGCCGTCGAATACCTGGATGTGCCGCCCCTCTCTGGAGCGGCCGCCCCAAGCACCTGCTTGAGAAGCTGGTGCCTGGAGGCGGCCCTACCTCTGGCAGCCTTCCTAAGACCCACACATACAGGGGAATGGAACAACTAATCTCTTCTGCAGGAAGGAGTGGGGAACAGATCTGCTCACCTGCATGAAGAATCCAAAGGAAACTGTGAATTGAAACCTTATTCCCTTTCCAACAGTAGCTTGTGTAAGGGAGAATGGGGCCCAAAGCATTTTCCTTCTGGGCAAGGTGTAGACAGTTCTACTCTGGACATCATTGGAAACATGCAAAGGGGAAAAAAATAGAGCTGTAAAGCAGTGTTTCTGTGCCACAGCTGACAGAGCATAATGCAAGTAGGGCTTCCATACCTTTGGGTTATGAAATGAGATAGACAGGGCCTGATTTATGAGTGTTAAACAGAAAGAAAAGTGCTGGTTTAGCAGGAATGGAAAATTCCCACCAGTTGAGTCATGCAGGTTTTTGTGAGCACAGAACCAGTTTACAAAATCAGGAGTAGAGAAGGAAGATCACAGGTATATTTAATATCCAGAGGCCCATCCTCCCTTCAACTTCCATGCAGTGTTTTTCAAAGGGGCTGAAATTCTGGGTTATTGGGGATCTATTCCCTGCCACTGGTTCACTCTTTGACCTCAGGCAAGTCAAAAGCTCTCTGTGTTTATCCAAAGCATCGAGCAGTTATTGACAAGCTTTGCTTAATTTTGACACACTTACATGCTACAAGCTCAAAAGCTTGACCTGCACTCAAACATCGTTGGTTGCGTATTGAAGAGGAAGGGTGATTTTGTGGCTATGGTGCTAGCTTTGGACTAAAGAGATCTTGCTTTAACTGGCTGTGCTTCAGTCTTCCGGCATGCCTGGGGCATCTCTCTCTCTTGGTGTCTTAGTTGCCCATCTGTAAAATGGAGGTAAATGCTTCTATTTTGTCTATTTCAGCTTTAAGAGCTGTGGGGCAGGGACTGTTTCCCTGGCATAATAGGACTTCTGTCATTACTGTAATACAATGTTGATAGTTCTAGTGAGACATGACAGAAAGGAAAAGGAGCAGGCAGTGGGGTGGGAAGGGATGGAGAGAAACTAATCCAGTGGTGGGGGATCAGAGGGGGAAATGGAGACATTTGGGAGAAGAGAGAAACTGTGGGGGTGGGGAAGGGGAGAAAGTAAGAGCCTTATGGAAAAAGCTGTAAATACCCTTGAATATAGAGTACCCATTTATTTTCTTGGGGGAAGAGCCTGTGCTGAGGGTGGTGTGCAATCTTATTGCCCTGGCGAAGCAGAATGCCTCTGAAAGTGCCCTGCATCCAGTGGCAGTGCATCTGCTGCTACATTCTGTCAGAGGTGCAGCATAAGCCATTGCCACCCGAAGCACCCCAACCAGATATGTTAGCTGGGTTTCTTGCAGACAGGCCATGGCCTCACTTTCTCCCTCCCCACGCCCCCATGGAGTGACTTGCAGCCCAGAGGGTGCATGAAGGAAGCAGGACAGAGACTCTGGTTGCGTGCTCCTGCTGCATGGACAGTGCTGACCCTATGCACGCTCGCAATAGAAGGGCACAAACTAGTCCTAGGACATAACAATGGGACCTCAAATATATTTAGGCATCTAAGTCCCATTGAAATCAATGGGAGCTAGGTGCTGAAATACCTTTGAGGATCTGGGCCTGGGTGTCTTATGTCTTTCAAAAGGATCCTTTGCAGAAGAGCGACTGTGATTTCCACTGAGGTTAATTAGGTTCATACATTCCTAACGGATGGAGTATTGAATAGATCTCACAGTCTGGTAAGGATGATGTTAGCTTCCCAATGGGTTGCCGTCAAATGACCCCGTACTCCAGCTCTGTGACTGTTTCTTAAAGTCTACAGAATATCCTTGTTTCCTGCAACATTTTTTTCTGCATTTAGAAACAATCTGCATCTGAGCAGGATCAATGTAGATGAAGAGGAATTTAAAACATATTTGCCCCGTGAAATTTAAGAGCTTGATAAGGGGCACACTGAAACCAATGCTACAGCTCCTGCTGTTTTTAATGGGAGCAGAGCTGACTCCAACAGAAGCCCTGTCTCCCTTTATTATGTAATGTATGCAAATGAACGACCGTTTGCTGCTTTGGGCCCTAACATGTGACGTTCACTACTTTTCCATATACTTCTCATTATAAAAAAAAAAGTATTTTTTTCCATTTTGTTATTAATATTTGTATAACAGTAGACCCAGAGGCCCCAGCTGAGATCAGGACCCTGTTGTATTAGGGACTGAATATATATGTTAAGAAATAGCCTTTGCCTCAAAGAGTTTACAGTCTAAATAGAGCAGACAAATGGTGGGAGGGGAACAGCAGAACAGACAGGATTGTGAAGGAAAGGTCAGTGGTTTGAGCATTGGCCTGCTAAACCCAGGGCTGTGAGTTGAGGGGGCCATTTAGGGATCTGGGGCAAAATCTGTCAGGGAGGGCACTTGGTCCTGCTGTGAAGGCAGAGGACTGGACTTGGTGACCTTTCCAAGGTCCCTTCTAGCTCTATGAGATAGGTATATCTCCATATCATTGCAACTGACTTGCCCAAGGACAATGCAGAGATATGAGAACCCAGATCTCCAAATACCTCTCCATTGTCCTATTCCCTGGACCACACTATCTAAATCCCTGCTGAATCAGCATCTCCAAACTAATCTACGCTCTCATACATTTGGGATTGCAGCAGTGAACACCATGCCTCTCGGGTGGACCTGATTTTACACTGCCATGCCCCCAACCCTCTAGTATTTTCTGCTAGCCAGGCTTTGGAGCCTGAATTTCTGGTCTGACGTCTTGACATCAAGTTGTGCTTGAGACGTTTGTCTTCTAGTGTTTTGACAGTGCAACATCACGATGGGAACATCAAAGTGATGGCTTTGACTCCATTCAATGATGAAGTAGCCCTCGAGATGTGCAAAGTTGAAGAGGACTTTCCTAAAGCATCCTAACTGAGCCAAGAAAAGGAGTTTCAGACTCCTAGCGGTCAATTTGTTGAGAACGACAGACTATTGAAGTCTATGGGACTCTTTCCAATGACTTAAAGGAGTGATGGACCGACCCAAGAGGCAGTATTTGGATGCAGATCTTGTATAGATTTAGTGTTCAGTTTTGAAGGCAAATCGGGGTTCGGGTATTCTGGTTTGGATTTGACAACACTGACATGAGATTTCTGCTTTTTTAGGGCTGAAGTCTCATGAGATCAGCTGATCTCAGAAGCTTTCCATACGCTTGGGCTGAACTCTTGCCAGAATGGTATTTGTAGCAATATTTCAGGCACTTGCCAATCAGAACTGGAAACTCAGGTCACTTTCATGATTGGCTCTGACCATAGGTGCGTCTCTACTTTAAATCTTAGGGATATGACTTCAGATGTTGTCGCAGTGCTCTTATTCCCCTACTTCTTACACCAACATTCTGCACATTTTCCTTTTTTCTCCTTTTATAACTGATTTGTTTTTAAGAGATTTTCTGCAGTAAACAGGGGCCTCTGGACTACAGTGATTTAAAAGCTGGAGACGTGCTTTGTCTTTCCTAGGTCGGCTGAAGAAAGAGTTAAACATCCTTCTTGCCCTGCCTGCCACCTGGAGAATTTTGCAACAGTAGCACAAGTGAGAAGCAAGAGAGCAGCCTTTGATCTTTCCATGTTGTGTCAAGGCTTGGGTGTGACAGTGAGAATGAGAGTCTGTTGCCCGTCCATAACAGCTCTGTAAGACAGGGAACCTTAAGGGAATAAGTGCTCAGAGCCTTGATTGGTTGGGACGGCCTTATTAACCCTTTACATTATTTTCATTACAGTAGCAACTGGAGGCTAGCACTGTACAGTCATAGTTAAAGACAGTCCCTGCCCCCAAAGAGCTTACAAATATACGCAGACAAAGGTTGACACACAGCAGATCAATAGCAGAGCTGGGACCAACGCCCCTCTTGAGTTCTAGTGCAGGTACTTAGCCACTAGGCATCATTACTCTGAAAGTAACGTTTATTATCCAATTAGATGTGGCTCAAGCAATATGTGGGTGTGGTCAGTGAAAAAGGAGGCTTGTAACAGGTGATTCAGCTGCCCTCCAAGGGAGGAGCATGAAATACAAATAGGTTTGGCAGATTTTTTTGTAATATTTTCAATGGATAAAATCAATGATTATTTTACGCATTTTTGTATTTTTATCCATTTAAATTTTCAGTTGCAAGAAATTGAGGGGAGAGGGTAAGACAGTAATTATTGAATGACAGCAGTCATTGAGATTCAAAAGGTTAACGCTCTATAACCGTTAAAACGTGAATCACCAACATCACAACATACGCCAAGATATACAAAATAAATATCCTTAAATCAAACCCTGGTAAATTCTCAAGCAGCATTTTTCTTACTTGCCTATCAGTAAATTTCTATTATTGATGGAGCTATTATTTTCTGTCTATTTGTGTGCGTTTGGTGAAATTGACATTTACTGACGTTTATCGATCGATAAAAATCGAATCCTTCCCAGCCTTGGTATAAAGTTTTAGCTGATGCATTGCCTACTGGATGCAGCACTGGACTTAGGACTCAGGACATGAGATCTGTGTTCTATTCCCAGCTCTGTTTCTGGATTGATGGGTGACCTGGGGAAGTCACTTCAACACTCCATGCCTCAGTTTCCCAATCTGTAAAATGGGGATAATGATGCCTACCTCCTTATGGATAGTAAAGATCTATGGATGAAAAGTGCTATATAAGATCTGGATATTACTACAACACAGCTCTGAGGTTGCACTGAGGTTACGCTGGATACCGCTATGGCTGAACCCTTCAGAGTGTCAGTATTAAAGCATCTTTCACCTAGATCAGTGGCTTTCAACCTTTTTTTTCCATTTGTGGACCCCTAAACATTTCAAATGGAGGTGCAAACCCCGCTGGAAATCTTAGACATAGTCTATGGCCCCCCCAGGGGTCTGCAGACCATAGGTTGAAAACCACTGACCTAGATCATGCCCAGAGAATTCTATGCCCTGTATGCGGGGTTCAGTATTTCAGACCAGCTAGGTCGGCACTGACACAATGAAAAGTGCTACCAGTCTTGATTTCACATGACTGACAGCTGAATGCTTTAACGTGAGGAATTCTTGATTGGGTTTGGTTTGTTTCCATTGCCATTTACCGAGCTGACACACACAACACACCTGACATTATCATGACTTTTTACATATCCACTGGCTTCCTGCTGTGCTCCTCAGGACAAATGCCTTCCACTACTTGGATTGGATCTAATGGCATTTACAGTCAGCAACATCCTACTGCAAGAGCAATGTGAGATCCCCAAGGGGCCTCTTGTTTTAGCTCCTGCCCATTTGCCACCTCTCTTTGAGGGCTTTCTGGTTCCTCATCACTCACTTACTATTGTGCTTGACAGATCAGGCTAATTCCTTTCAATTCCTCCTTTCCAGGTTAGGTGTTATGGTGCCCAGGAGTCCTGGCTCAGTAACCTGGATGTTTAGCATTGGCACTTATGGTTGCAGAGCTCAGTTGTCTGTGCACAGCCATTCACCATTCCAGTAGCAGGTCTCTGCTCACCTCCCAGTCCTTGCTGCATGCTAACCTGCTTGCACATGTATCAGTGGGGTGACGAGGTGTATGGCGTAAACTTCCTTTGCAATGCATTGTTGTGCCTGTCTTTTACCCTGCATTCTTGTTTTGTGGTTGGGGGATAATCCCCTTTTAAATTGGGGAAGGAAATGGAATTGTTATCCCTTTAGTGAAAGGAAACACAAAGACTAAGGGGTGAACTAGATGAGCATCTGCCCTCTATCTTCCATGCGAAATTCCAGGTATGTCTCCTGTCTCACCTGGTACACCACTCCACAGTAGTGGCCACATGGAAGTTGATGGCAGAGTATGCATTCACTTCAGTGAGATCAAGGTTTCACCCTAAATCTTGTTAACAGTAACCGATAGCCTGTGTATTTCTCATTAATGGTTTATAGTAAGGATTACACTAACGATTGGTCAGACTCAACAAAAGACAAGGGTCTCCACACAGGTAGTAGAATGAGTTATAGTCAAGCTTGTTTCCGGGGTTGGTTTCCAAGCTCGGTAGTTTTAATTTTAGATGGACATAGGAATTGCCAGACTGGATCAGACCAGTGATCCATCTAGTGCAGGATCCTGTCATTGACGGTGTCCAGAACCACATGCTTCAGAGGATGGAGTAAGAACCCTCCTGTGGCAATATGTGGAATAGTCTGCCCACCCCCACTCTGCACAATCAATCTGATCTTGGTCTTTAAGTGTTTAGTTTAAGCCCTGGAGCACAGGGTTTAGTATCCCTTTGGACGTTTATTATTAAGAGATGAACTGGAAGCTTCTTAGTTGGTAGGGAATATGATAAGGTTGAAGTGATATAGACATGGATCATGAATGAGAGACTGCTTTGACCTCCATGTACATTGGTGCACCTAAATCAATATAGATTGTCCCATCTGAGAATTCTACTGTGAGTCCAGGGACACTACTTAAGAACAGGGTAGTCAGATAAAGACATGTAGTACCTACATGTGGACATCCATGAAACGAGTGCTGTTGGAGTGGCCTGTAAGGGAGATTTAGGCCCACTGTGGTACAGTTAAGGAAGTGATCTCTAGTTTGAGATTCCCAGATCATTCCCACTTCCCCTTGCTGCTCCTGTAATGGGAGCCGTGCCTAGATCATAGGTCAATGGGGTCAGGTGCTTTTTGCATCTCATGGACATTCATAACCAACAGGTGCCACGTCAGACCCATGCATGCAACTAGTAGGGTTTCATAATTCATGGGAATGATGGGTCTTTACCTGAGCTGTAGTCCATTAATTGGATAGCTAATAAAGCTGCATAGCATGTTGTGCTTTCCTCTAAAAGATAATTACATCCACAAATAATCGCTGTATTTTAATTACAGAAAAGGAAAAAGTTACGCCTTAGAGAACTATTCAGCTTGGCTCATGGAAGAGGTTATATGAAATGCTAGATAGGTTGAGAAGTTCTCCTTCACTTCACTAAAATGTCTGCAATTAGCACAGCAAGAAATGACTTTCCAGCTTGTGATTCATATTATGGGTATGGGAGTCATAAAATACTGAGCCTTCCTGCCCTGTTCTCTTATTAAAGAAGTGGTAAAAGATACAATTTACATAATGAACCTCATAGAGCCGAAGTAATGAAATAAACATTGAGTTTGGCTTAAGATCAGTTAATTGGTCTTGTTTAGATAAGCTCGTGTTTAGTCCAAACAAGCGAAACTCATTTTCCTAATGCAGTACTGTGGTAATGTTATTGACCAGCTTCTAAACAAATAAAACAGCATGTCATGCTTATCATGTAACTAATTTTCAGCTACTAACTAATGCCATTTTTCAGCCACATCATTTGTGGGTTCAGCAACAAAAAGAACTTAACGATACATGTAGCTGATAGCTAAGAACAGAGGACCTCTTGCACTTGTTTGTATCACACAACTCTCATCTAGAAAGTCTCTTCTCCGTAAGGTCTGGGATTCTCTGCAGAAGCATTTCCAGAAGCACCAAATCGTTTAGGCTGATATTGTCAAAGGAGCCTTAGGCATGTAAGGCTGAGATTTTCAAAGAAGCCTCTCTGAACCTTATGTGGAGCTCTTGGGGCCGCAAACTTGCACTTGGAGGCTCATGGGAAGCTCTACCACAAGATTTCAGGCTCATCCTGCTTTTCACAAGCTCATAAATATAATGAGAAGAGCCTTTCCCATATTAGTTAGGCAAGGGAATCGCTTGCCTTCACAGTCTAAATCCAGATGGGCTCTGATACAACAAATCTTATTTGCCCTTCCCTAATATTCTGTCTCTATAGTCATACATGCCTAACATAAGGAAGACCCAGTACTCAGATTTAAAACTAGACCAGACTAAGCACCGGAGAATTTAGTGTAGGGAGCAATCCTGCAGTAGCAGAGTGATTGACTAGAAGAGATCTATTATGTTATCTATATCCAGACTCCATGGTGCAGTCGTGACCATTCCCTCCCCACCCCACTGGTGTAGCATGCCATGAACACAGCAGCAGCAATATATGTTTATATTAGGCAGGATGGGGGCATGAGAGTGGATGTGGAGTGCTTGAGCAAAGGTTCTGCCCTGGGTGCATACCATGGACATCCCAGTAAAAAGCAAGGGAACTGGGGTGAAGCCATAGGAGGCTAGAAGAAGAGCAGATCCATGATTACATGATAGAAATGGTTATAGCTAATAGTGTTTGCCAGTTTATTAATGTGTTAGTATAAGAAACAAACACTTGCTATAACAAAGTAGTCTATCCCTTAGCTTTTGACCTATGCCTTAGCTTATAGGAAGAAAATGTGGTGGGGAACAGAAGATCTATGATTTAAAGCAGGATATGGAGATTAGCATCTGTTCTATTCTAACTTTTATACTGTGCCCATCATTGTAGTCTCTGTCTCTACTGGAACTGCAATGCTTTAAATGGAGGAGTTCTGATTATTTGGCCAGTTCTGCAGCCCCCTCTTTCCAGCTAACCCTTGGGTGCTCATCCCTCACATTTGCATACAAGTCTATACCGACCCCCAAACTGTGTTTAGCATGGTGTCAGTCCTCACAACTATTCACAGCCATGTTCAGCCAGTCATATTCTGTAGTGTCGACCAGACGTTAGTGTAAAGGTTGTTCAAATGTTATTTCTTCACTGGAATGCAAATGCTACAAAGCAAGGCAGTCATATATGTAACATTCATTCCCAACACAATACCACTCTCCAAGCACTAGCGCATTGCCATGATGGCATTCAGCCATACCAACACATTAATACCTACTCCAACATATTCAGCTTCATCTCAGTATATTTCAGCTTCATTGCATGCATCAAAGAACTGAAAATCACAATCTGAACTCATCATTCATCATTGCATTACATACAATCAATATACATAGAAACAGGGCCGGCTCTAGGATTTTTGCCGCCCCAAGCAAAAAAAATTTTGGCTGCCCCCCGTCCCAGCTCTGGGCTCCTTGCCACACACCCCTGCCACCCCAGCCCTGGGTTCTCCCCCCCGACCTGCACCCCCCTGCCGCCCCAGCCCTGGGCTCTCCCCCACCACTCAGACCCCCCTGCCGCCCCAGCCCTGGGTTCTCCCCCCCGACCTGCACCCCCCTGCCGCCCCAGCCCTGGGTTCTCCCCCCCCCACACACACACCCTGCCGCCCCAGCTCTGGGCTCCCCCCTACCCTCCCACCATTGCCCCCCCTACACACCTCCTGCCGCCCCAGGCCTGGGCTCCCCCGCCCCACCTGCACCCTCCTTCCACCGCAGCCCTGCGTCACTGGTAACTCGCTCCCACGGCAGGTCATTCAGCAGGAATTTTAGATGTGCACAGAACACAGACAAGATTGGTTCCCATATGGTTACAGAACTGCAGTAAAGTGGAACAATTTTCAGCTTGTGTGATTGGAGGATATCTGGATGAATATTATAAGACTGTCCTACATAAATGAGGAAAAGTTGAGGTGCCTTTATTATTCTTTTGTTCCTCTCTTTCTTTCTATGGGGAATTTGCCAATGCAATATCACTGTCTTCCTTTTAAATAAATAAACAAACAAACAAAAGGCAATGGCTGTTGAAAATAGTAATTCCAGTCCTAATAACCACTGGGAAGCATTTCTTGCTCAATTTTATCTTAGTTTTTCTACAGCAAGTTACAGTGGATCAGTATATTTGATTTGGGAGAAATGAAGTAACAGCTGCCCAAACTGAGTTTGAGCACTCCTGAATTTTGAGGTGTTCAAATCTGGAAGGCAGGTGCTGGGGGGAGGGGGCTGTGGCTCCGCAGGGGAGCACGGCAGCATGTATGCGGCAGCATGTCTGGCGCTGCGCGAAGCCAGACTCGCTGGTCTGAGTAGCACGGTAAGGGGGCTGGGGGGGGTGGAGAAGGGGTAGGGGATCCCAGGGGGGCAGTCAAGGGACAGGGAGCAGGGGGGGTTGGATGGGTTGGGGTTTCTGTGGGAAGTAGTCGGAGGGAGTGGATGGTGGCAGGGTTGGGCTACCCTCCCTCCCTGTGAAGTGTCTTATTTTTTGAATGTTAAAATATGGTATCCCTACCCTTCCCAGTGCAGCTCTCCATTCACAGCAGGCTGCAGCATGAGGTCTCAGCTTCTTCACTCCTTCCCCCTCTTTCCTGTGGGTAGTGGCCAAGGGAATGCTGGGAAATGTAGTTCTTTCCCTGCTCCAGGGCTGGCTCTATAGGCAGGGAGGAACTACAGCTCCCAGGGCCCCCTGTTGGTTCTTAGCTCCCATCCTGGATCCCTGCCGCCCCTGCTTGCTTTGCTGGTGCCTAGAGCCGCCCCTGCATAGGAAAGAGGGATCATGTGAACTCTTCAATAATACACGTATATGGCTTCTGTTTGGTCTTGTGTATTGTATAGCTGATCTTGTTTTTGAAATGCAGAATTTAAATATATCAAAACTTTGTTATGCACTTTTTGTAAGACATTTTATAGCCAATTTTCTATATTTTTCCACTGTATGGTAGAGAGGGAGAGAGAGACTGTGTGAAAGGTGTGTAATGTGGCTTGGTATAAAGATTTTATCAGTGAGTATTTTGATTAGGTATATTTCTCAGGAGTAGATTTGGTTGAAAAATTTTCAGCCAAACAATTTTCCATTGGAAAATGCAGTTTCATTGAAAGGTAAACATTTCAAAAGAGCATGTCAATTTTGACATTTTTGCTGGAAAAAAAGTAAAAAAAAAAAGCCATGTTTTGTTTTAATGATGTTGAAAATGTTTTATTTCAATAAGGTGACAACATTTAGTTTTGACTTCGGTTTGATTACTCACATGATAGAAAAGTATTACTTGTAATATAAATTATTAAATATCATGTATATTACATATTGTAGTTTACATTTTATAGATGATGATGTTACAGTATTAAAACAAGTGACTGGATGTTATCAAAATCAAACATGGATAGTTCCTAATTCAAAATTTTCATTCCATGAGAAATTTTGCCATTTTGTGATGGTTTGGTATTAAAATAAATATTGACACTTTCGAATGTCCTGCAGAATGGAAATTCCAGTTTCTGACTAGCTCTACTAAGGAGAGACAACACTATGAGGGAGTATGGCAAGGCACCATAAAGGAGTCTTGATCCCATATACAGGTATTCTGGGAGCTAGAAAACCAGAGCAGCAAACAGGACTTTTGCAAGGGAGTTCTCCAGGTGAAGGAGGAGCTAATGTAACCCTGGGGGTGAGTTTGTTGCCTGTTGCTTTGTTTTTGTGTGCCTGTGTAACCCAAACACATTCTGGGTGTGGTGTTCTGTCCCATCTAATGGCACTGAGACCACTTAGGCTTGGTCTACACTACCCCCCCCAATTCGAACTAAGGTACGCAACTTCAGCTACGTGAATAACGTAGCTGAAGTCGAAGTACCTTAGTTCGAACTTACCTTGGTCCACACGCGGCAGGCAGGCTCCCCCGTCGACTCCGCGGTACTCCTCTCGCCGAGCTGGAGTACCGCAGTCGACGGCGAGCACTTCCGGGTTCAACTTATCGCGTCCAGACTAGACGCGATAAGTCGAACCCAGAACTTCGATTTCCAGCCGTCGAACTACCTGGTAAGTGTAGCCAAGGCCTTAGAGAGAGTGAGATTAGTGAGTCTGCTCTAGAACCCTAGCTAATAGCTATATGGCTATTAGCTCATGTGGTAGAGGCTCATGCATTTAGCTCCAGAGGTCCCGGGTTCAATCCTGCCTGCTGATGACTGGGGTCTATCAGCGTTATACCTGCTTGTGTGAAGTTTATAGTGTGGTCTCTTTCCGGTGCTGTGTGCTGAGCCAAGCAGCTTGCTAACTAGACTCTAGCCTGCTATCCTTTGATCCCTGATCCCTTCATGAGGCAGCAGGGCTAACTAGCTCAAGGAGGAAAAGCCATCTCCTAACTGACCAGAGGAACTAGTGAATGGGAGTTTAGAGAGAGCCAGCCACACCTAACAAATGTAGGCTGATAAACCTCCCACCAACCTCTCCCCTGAGAGAAATAAATAAAACCTTGGAAACAGCTAAATGAATGCAGGCAGAAGCCCAGCAGCAGAGTGGGGGTTATCCAGTTTATTGCACTGAATGCAGCATGTCTGATTGACCTGTCTTTGGAGCAGGTGGCCTATGTGGGCATTTGGTGCAAGCAACTCATGGCCCTCAGAGACAGAGTGTGGGCTCTTGAAACCAGAGTGGCTGAACTGGAGAAGCTAATGGAGACAGAGAGGTACATAAACAGATTTCCAGGGACACAGTTGAATGGTCCCACTCCTGGTCTGACAGCCTCTGTTCTGTTGAGAAGGATGAACGTCTCAGGGAAGGAGAATATCAAACTGGAGTGGAGGGAAACAATCCCATTGTAGGGACTGACCTTCCAGGTGATGATGTGGTATTTTCTCACACTAAAGATATCCTGCCAGGAGAGGGAACCCCTGTTATTGATGAATGGACTATAAGGTAGATAGAAAGCTGGCTGGATCAACGGGTAGTGATCAATGGCTCCATGTCTAGTTGGCAGCCGGTATCAAGCGGAGTGCCCCAAGGGTTGGTCCTGGGGCTGGTTTTGTTCAATATCTTCATTAATGATCTGGAGGATGGCATGGATTGCACTCTCAGCAAGTTTGCAGGTGACAAAAATGATTAGGGGGCTAGAGCACATGGCTTATGAGGAGAGGCTGAGGGAACTGGGATTGTTTAGTCTGCAGAAGAGAAGAGTGGGGGGAGGGGGGATTTGATAGCTGCTTTCAACTACCTGAAAGGGGGTTCCAAAAAAGATGGATCTAGACTGTTCTCAGTGGTATCAGATGACAGAACAAGGAGTAATGGTCTCAAGTTGCAGTGGGGAAGGCTTAGGTTGGATATTAGGAAACACTTTTTCACTAGGAGGGTGGTGAAGCTCTGGAATGGGTTACCTAGGGAGGTGGTGGAATCTCCTTCCTTAGAGGTTTTTAAGGTCAGGCTTGACAAAGCCCTGGCTGGGATGATTTAGTTGGGAATTGGTACTGCTTTGAGCAGGGGGTTGGACTAAATGACCTCCTGAGATCCCTTCCAATGCTGATATTCTATGATTCTGTGATTAGGAAGAGACCAGTAATAGTAATGGGGCATTGAATTATTACATAGGTACATAAAAACATAAGAATGGCCATACTGGGTCGGACCAAAGGTGCATCTAGCCCAGTATACAGTGGCCAGTGCCAGGTGCCCCAGATGGAATGAACAGAACAGGTAATCATCATGTGATCCATCCCCTGTCATACATTCCCAGCTTCTGGCAAACAGAGGCTAGAGGCTAATAGCCATTGATGGACCTATCTTCCATAAATGTATCTAGTTCTTTTTTGAGCCCTGTTATACTCTTGGCTTTAACAACATCCTGTAGTAAGGAGTTCCACAGGTTGACTGCGTGTTGTGTGAAAAAATACTTCCTTTTGTTTTTTTTAACCTATTAATTTCATTTGGTGACCCCTATTTCTTGTGCTATGGCCAGTGGAAGCCGCGATCGGCCGAACCTGCGGACGCTGCAGGTAAACAAACTGTCCCGGCCGGCCAGCAGATTTCCCTTACGGGCCGCGTGCCAAAGGTTGCCAATCCCTGATCTAGGCACAGCTCCCATTACAGGCAGTAAACAGCATCCTTTGCTTTGAGCAAGGGGTTGGACTATATGACCTCCCGAGGTCTCTTCCAACCCTAATATTCTATGTAGACTTTTAAGGGAAGGGATGGGTTTTTTGTTTGTTCTGTGTTTGCACAGCACTAGCACAATGTGGGCCCTGATCCATGGCTGGGGCTTCTAGGCCCTATTGCAATATTATTAACTATTACTACTATTATACTGCAATATTATTAATTACTATTATTCAATAGCATAAAAGTAGCAACACTGAATCAAAGAAGATGAATAGGTGAACTTTACTGCTGCCTCGGACATACTAAGATGGCAAATGCTTGCATGAAGACTGGGCCCCGTTTCATGGGATAAAGTCAATAGTACCAACTTTTTGGATATTATATCATTTCAACAACATGCTGCCATACGATCGTATATATAATTAATTATTAATGGAAAATAATCCAGTTTCCCAAGGACACACAGAGTAAGTCAGTAAGAGCCAAGATAAAAACCCGAGAATCTATCAACCACTAGCAACATTCCTTTTCTGGTATTAATAAAATGGTGATCATTTAAATAAACAGATTACTCATGAAAATTCTTATCCATTTTCCTTATATTGTTAATAGACCCTTAACATTTCCAGAATCCACTGTACTATTATTTTCTGGGCTGTCTATTTAGAGAGCCTTGAAAGAAGGCATTGTCAAATATGTAAGACCCAATATGTCTCAAGCTCGACAACCATATGACTTAGCCTTGTGTTTTAGCCATACGGATGAGGAAGGCAACTGTGATTACTTCTCACGAAAGGGGGAAATGAGACAAGATTGCTAATGTCAGCCTGGTTTGTCAAGTGTAACCAAGACTGCAGAATTGCTGAGCTACGTACCCAAGGGTACATCAAGCCTGGATAACTTCCATAAAATAGGACACTTTATCACGTGGCACTTTGAACCAGCCGAAGAATATGTGTGGCTACAACAGATGTGCCATGTTAAAGATAGTACCCAAAAATGGTCAGGTGCCAGCATAACAAGTGTGAGAGCAGATCCTCCCAGCAGGAACCAATTTCAGTGAAACAAACTGGCAAAACAGTCTACTTGTCATGTATCTGAATGCCAGGCTTGGCGACTGCAGGCTTGTGGCACAGAGAAGGAAAAATCCAGATTTCAACCATGCATTGATGCCACAGATTCCCAGAAGAGACCTCTCGGATGTTAGTCTCTGGGAAGTGGTGATGTGATCTGATAAATCCCTTAGAAAAGTCAGCCTGTCCGTCGTGCTGTGAGACGCTCTTTGTAGCAGTTCAAAAACATGCCTGCTCCCAGGATCCATGGCCGTTCGGAAGCTGTGCTCTTATGGTTGCATCTTGGCTCGTGAGTGTGGAAATACAGACAGCCCAGACAATGCTGGCAAGTGCACTGTTGTTAAAATGTATGTGTGCATATTGGGCTGGAATCTGCACTCATCACTTCCAGGAAATCTAATGGGAGTTTTGCCTGAGAACGCATTGCAACTTATTGTGCTCAATAACCACATTTAACCAGCGGTCATCGCTTGTGCCAGTTCTTCCACCGGAGTCCAAATAAAGGCTTTAGGTTTGGCAATTGGCCAGAAGAGAGTTGTAGTAAGGGATAAGTGATCAATGGCTCCATGTCTAGTTGGCAGCCGGTTTCAAGTGGAGTGCCCCAAGGGTCGGTCCTGGGGCCGGTTTTGTTTAATATCTTTATTAATGATCTGGAGGATGGTGTGGACTGCACTCTCAGCAAGTTTGCAGATGACACTAAACTAGGAGGCGTGGTAGATACACTAGAGGGTAGGGATCGGATACAGAGGGACCTAGACAAATTAGAGGATTGGGCAGAAAAAAACCTGATGAGGTTCAACAAGGACAAGTGCAGAGTCCTGCACTTAGGACGGAAGAATCCCATGCACTGCTACAGACTAGGGACCGAATGGCTAGGTAGCAGTTCTGCTGAAAAGGACCTAGGGGTCACAGTGGACGAGAAGCTGGATATGAGTCAACAGTGTGCTCTTGTTGCCAAGAAGGCTAACGGCATTTTGGGCTGTATAAGTAGGGGCATTGCCAGCAGATCGAGGAACGTGATCGTTCCCCTTTATTCGACATTGGTGAGGCCTCATCTGGAATACTGTGTCCAGTTTTGGTCCCCACACTACAAGAAGGATGTGGAAAAATTGGAAAGAGTCCAGCGGAGGGCAACAAAAATGATTAGGGGTCTGGAGCACATGACTTATGAGGAGAGGCTGAGAGAACTGGGATTGTTTAGTCTCCAGAAGAGAAGAATGAGGGGGGATTTGATAGCAGCCTTCAACTACCTGAAGGGGGGTTCCAAAGAGGATGGAGCTCGGCTGTTCTCAGTGGTGGCAGATGACAGAACAAGGAGCAATGGTCTCAAGCTGCAGTGGGGGAGGTCCAGGTTGGATATCAGGAAAAACTATTTCACTAGGAGGGTGGTGAAACACTGGAATGCGTTACCTAGGGAGGTGGTGGAGTCTCCTTCCTTGGAGGTTTTTAAGGCCCGGCTTGACAAAGCCCTGGCTGGGATGATTTAGCTGGGAATTGGTCCTGCTTTGAGCAGGGGGTTGGACTAGATGACCTCTTGAGGTCCCTTCCAACTCTGATATTCTATGATTCTATGATAAGAGGCAATTTCGTGTTGAGAACATTCTACTCAAGGGAGTGAAGGTCTCCCCTGGGAAGGAAAAGCATAGCTTTGGGTGTTTGGGGAGCCATAGGAGTTATTTGCATGGCAAGAAACTTGCATTGATTTGGGCAGGAAATGGAATGTTGTTAGATTCTAGTTGCAAATTTGGAATTGGTGTGAATTGCAGCAGCAGTTTAAATTAAGATACTGCTACAATGGGTGGGTTAGAATAGACAGAATAAACTGGAGGCCCAGAGGCAATGGAGAAAGAAAAAGAAGTTCTTTCCTCTGGAGCTAGATTGACTGACTCGTTAGCTAATCAGACTGATTTGAGCTATAGCTGACTAATTGGACAGGGAGGAATTGTGGCGATGAAGTCATAAAGAATCCAAGATAAACAGACCGAGGTTGACAGCTATAGGTTGGAAAAACTGTGGTTGGGGAAATTGTTTCTTAAAAGAAAAGGCAACCAGAGTTTGGAACTTAGAAGCACAGTTGCCAACTTTCACGTAGTAAATAAGCACCCCGACTTTCACAATAAGCCAAAATTCAAGCTAATCCCATTTCAAAACAAGGCCAAAACAAGCCAATCTCTAAGAATCCCAACACTATGTGACTACATCCCCCCGGCGTGCAGTCTGGGACTGTGGTGGGCCCACTGTGTACCCCGACTCTCTCTCCCCTTGCCCCTGCTTGCCAGGAGCTGATCAAAAAAAAGAAGCAACAAGCTACAACAAGCAACAAGCTACAAGGCAAGTAAGCCAAAACCAAGCCCAATTTCTACATTTTTTTCGCGGGTTTGGAATGTCTGCTTAGAAGCCTTTTTCTTTTCATTTCTTTTAGTGGAACATTTCTTAGGTCAAGCAAGAGAAAGTCTGAAGGGATACCCAGAGGGGCTGAGATTCTGGGGAGTCCATTAGAGTCACAACACACTAAACTAACTACTTTGGATTATTTGGGGCATTTCTATTTTTGCCTGATGTTTGCAGGAGCTCAGACGCTGAGTTGACTGAGACCAACCTGATATAGATAGTCGAAAAATAGATTTTAGACCTAATTCACAACTATATTATTTCAGTAGTTCAACTGTTTAACTCTATTGATAATGAAGTAGTGATGGTGTAGAAAGGGAGTAATGCACTGGAGAATGAAGCCCTTTGTATATTTTGCATTGGAAGGATACCAGAAATGTTTAGATCTGTATTTATAGCTCTGATATGTTAGTTTTTCTATTTTCCAACCATAAGTGTTACTAAGGCATTTGGAAAGGATAGTGCTTTATCACCAATTACCTTGACATGGTATTGTGAAAACTGTATTGCTAGAATTTTTCCAGTGATAGGTTGTAAACTGTTACAAGATTCCCGTTTCAAAGCCTTACAGATAAAAACTGTTGGTATTTACTGTTTCTACTTATTTGAATGGCAGGTCAGGGTACAACTTTCCTCCTGTATTTTCCACTGCATGCATCCGATGAAGTGGCTTTTAGCCCACGAACGCTTATGCTCAAATACATTTGTTAGTCTCTAAAGTGCCACAAGTACTCCTGTTCTTTTTGCGGATACAGACTAACACGGCTGTTACTCTGAAACCTTTCTCACTCAGTAACCCAGACCTGCGGTGTTAAGGGTAATATTTTCAAAAGTGCCTAAGGCATTTAGGATGTGTCTTCACTGCACAGTTAACCCTAGCTCTTAACCATATTTTAGCCAAAAAAAACCCTACCATCCACACAGAAAAATCTCTGACCCAGGTTTGGAGGTGCCAGACTAGCTGACCTTGCTGCCAGTATATATTAGAACCTGGGCTCTGCTTTCGCTCGGGTGAGAACCTGCTCACATTGCAGTGAGGACCCAGGCAAAAATCATTCGGGTGCTGATAGTCCCTTCCCACCGTTCTGCCCCATGTTCTCATTCAATCAACGCAATTGACTGGGAAAGAATGCACCAGCACAGAGAACCATGGGATATACCCCCAGATGTGCATAGGGAAGTGCAAAACAGAAAGGACACAGCAACATAGGTAGGGCTCTGCTGTGGGGATGTTTGTACCTGGACTAATCTAACCCTGCCCAGTTGATTGTCACCTGGTCTAACTGTGCAGTGAAGACAGACTCTTAGGAGTTTACATCCCACTGAAAGTTAATTGGACTTAGGTGACTTGGATGCTTTAGGAAATTTGACTCTGGGTACATCTGCACAGCAATTAAACACTCATGGCTGGTCTGGATCAACTGACTCAGCCTCAGGCTGTGTGGCTGTAAAACTGCTGTGTAGACATTCGGGCTTGGTCTGGAACCTCAGCTCTGGGATCCCAAAGCCCAGGCCCGAATATCTACACAGCTGTTTTAAGCCCGAGTCAGCTGACCCAGGCCAGCCACGGCAATGCTATAGGTCTTTTATTCCAGTGTAGAAATGCCCCCTGAGGCCCAGATCCTCAAAGGTATTTAGGTGCCTAACTCCTAATGGGATCTAAATACCTTTGAGGATCTGAGCTTGAATGTTTACAGGTTTAGGACGGGATTTTGAAAAGAGCCTAAAGGACTGATGCTCCCAGCTCTCACTGAACTTCAGTGTGGCTTGGAAACCTAACACCCTTTGCTTCTTTTGAAAAACCCAGTGTTAGGTTATGGTCCTATCCTGCAAAGGGATCCACAAGGGCAGATTCTTATGCTCACATGGATCTCTCACCAGGAGTGGGGCCTTGCTGTTTATTCCTTGATTGTAAATTATTTCTCTTTTGTTTATTTAAAGTGTGTGTGTGTGTGTGTGTGTGTGTGTGTGTGTGTGTGTGTGTGTGTGTTTAAATAGGTACTTACTGATTTTCAGAGTTTATAAACTGAGTCTGAAACAAATTGATGTTTCAGGAGTTGGCATGACTAAGGGTATGTCTTCACTACCGGCCAGATTGGCGGGCAGCAATCGATCCAACGGGGATCGATTTATTGCGTCTAGACTAGACGCGATAAATTGACCCCTGAGCACTCTCCTGTCGACTCCTGTACTCCAGCTCAGCAAGAGACACAGGCAGAGTCGATGGGGAAGTGGCAGCAGTTGATTCACCATAGTGAAGACACCGCGGTAAGTAGATCAAAGTACATCAACTTCAGCTACGTTATTCACGTAGCTGAAGTTGTGTAACTTAGATCGATCCCCCCGCAGTGTAGACCAGGCCTAAGTGGCAGTTCAGAATTCAAACCTCTGACTCCCAGCTCTATGAGGTCGGGAGTGAGATTAACCTCTCACATCCTGGTGATGGGTTTAAAGTTCGTCAGAAAATTCCTTAGTCGATAAAAAATTTGACTGGCACCCGAAGGGAAAGCTAAAATAAATTCTATTGGTTAATCCAATTTCTTGTCAAATCCCAATGTTTGTAGGGCTGTTACAAAAATGTAAATGTTTTTCCTCAGTGAGCACATGCTCAAATGAGCTGCATTCTGGTCCTTTCCCCCCTCAGATAATGAGAAGAACCAAGTGAACCGCTACAGTTTAACTTTGCAGAGGTTCATGCAACAATTTCTGTGGGTTTAAGCCATCAGGGTTCTCATCCCTGCTTGGTTTTTCTTTGAGTTTTGGAGTTTGAAATCTCAAAACACAAGAAACCGTCCCATTTCACCTGCATAAAAATCATGAGATACAACCGTGATCAGAGATGCCAATTCTTGTGATTTTTATTGAGAGTCTTGCAATATTTGGTTGAAGGAGATTGCAACCCCAGCTCCTGAGGTCATGTGAATACATGAGAATCTCAGCTTTGATTAGGAGAAAAAGGAAGTTTATTGTCCTCAAGGTTGCAGAGAAAAGTTTGACCTCTGTATACTTTAAAGAGATGCAAAAAACAACAGACTAATAACAAAAAAAACCCCTAGCTCTTATATAGGGCTTTTCATCAGTAGATCTCAAAGCGCTTAACAATTTTTAGTGTATTTATCCTCACAAGTGTTCTGTGAAGTATGGAAGTGCTGACATCCTCACTTTCCATCTAGTATCTCTTAGTTGATTTTATTCGATCTGGTCACAGGATACCCAAGTGAGATGCACCTATATGTTTTGTAGGTCAGTTTCCCTCTGACATTTCCTTTTTTTAAAAACCTGCTGCATACAGGAACTACCTGTCCATAATTATTAACAGCTGATGTGTATGTAAAGCCCAGCATGTTGCACTGAAAATTATTGGCATAGTTCCAAAATTAATAACAATTATAAGTGGATGAATATTCCAAAAGATTAATGTATATGAATTCAAGTTAAATAAATTCACATTGGACATGTTCACAACACGTTTTCTGTGAACATTCATGTTCATATTACATCCTTCATTACTTCTGGAAAGCAAATGTGAACATTCACACCAGAAGTCTGATTATAGGAGTTTTATTCAACTAGTTAGAGAACAGAAACCATGCCAGGAGATTTATGTGTCTATTCTATTGTGTGTAGGTTCTTATCCCACACACATCACCGTGTATCTGAACATCTAACTCAGCTAGAGCAATACAGCTCAAAGTTTGAATTTTAAAATATCAAGCCACGGGATATAGAAAATTTGCACCAAAAAAAAAAAAAAATCACAAGATACTTTTGATTCATGTTTTATTTTTTTTAATTGATTTCTTAGCAAGTGTTCTGTGAACATGAAAGAGAGGCAAAAGTCGTTAAATCAATTATTCTGATAGCTCCAACAAATGCCCTGTATTCTCTGGGCTCATTCTTCTGCTTATAATAGAAATTAGTATTTATATGGCCCCCTTCAAAGTAGTTTCTGAGCACCTCACAGTCATCAATGTATTTAGCATTTATTTAATGCCTCACCTCCCGTGTTGTAGCAAAACAAGCCTGTGCTCTCTTTTGTGTGTGTTTTAACTCCAATTAACATAATCTGTGTTTGTGAAAAGTGCCAGGCACGAGAAGGAAAATAAATACTATAACAGGGGTAGGCAACCTATGGCACACGTGCCGAAGGCGGCACGCGAGCTGATTTTCAGTGGCAATCACACTGCCCGGGTCCTGGCCACCGGTCCGGGGGGGCTCTGCATTTTAATTTAATTTTAAATGCAGCTTCTTAAACATTTTAAAAACCTTATTTACTTTACATACAATAGTTTAGTTATATATTATAGACTTATAGAAAGAGACCTTCTAAAAACATTAAAATGTATTACTGGCACGCGAAACCTTAAATCAGAGTGAATAAATGAAGGCTCGGCCACCACTTCTGAAAGGTTGCTGACCCCTGTACTATAAGAAGGGCCATACTTGGTCAGACCAGTGATCCATCCAGCCCCGTGTACTGTCTTTGGACAGTGGCCTGTGCCAGGTGCTTCAGAGGGCATGAACAGAACAAGACAATTTATTGAACGATCCATCCTCTGTTATCCAGTCCCAGCTTCTGCTTGCTGGGGCAACTTTACTCCGATGTAGCAATCCAATTTTTTAAATAATGATGAGGAAGAGACAACCTACCCCCTATATAATGCTTTTCATCAGTAGACCCCAAAGTGCTTTCCAAAAGAGGTAACTATCATTTTACAGATGGGGAAACTGAGGCACAGAGGAAGTAACTTCCCAACAGGCCAGTTCCAAAACTGGGAATAGAATGACGGTCTCAAGTCCCATTCCAGTGGGCTCTCTGCTAGGCAACACTGCCTCCCTAGGAAGAACCCTATTTTTCAAAGGCACTAGAGAGAAGGAAACCCTGATTTGAGAGTAAGGGAGTGCAAAGGCAGAAATTGGCCTCTGAGCCAAGAGCCAACACAAGCCCTTATTTGGGGGGCTTAAGTGGTGCTAAAGCCTTTTCGCTGGCTCTCTGCACAGGATGAATTTCGCTTATAAGTTTCTTGCCACCACGACAACTCCGTTTTTCAAAGCGTTTGGCTCATAATATGGTGATATGTAGCCATAAGTCGGCTGGAAAATATATCCTTTGGATTTGATACTTGGTTTCCTGTGATATGATCCATAAAATCACACTGAATGCTCTTCCATTTAGGCAGTGCTCTCTGTTTTTGTTCAATCTTCATTTTGGTTAGCTGGGGAATGAACTTTTAAGAAGCCACTAGCCATGTAAACATTTTGACCTGTGATAAAAACTGAATGATTGCAGAGTGTTAACAGGGAAGCAGAAGAAAAAGGAGCAAAGTTGAAAGGCTGTTTCTTGGGTGGAAATTTACCACTGCAAATGAGAGAATGTGAGTATTAAAGAGTCATTGATCCCTCATGAAAAAATTTGGGAGATATTCTACTGGAAAACAATTCTGCTTTATGTATTTCATTTGTCCTTAAAGCTGTGAGTAAATGTAAAGAGCATGAAAGTGAGGGTTTCTCCACATGTCCATACTGAAGACAGGTATAATTCAGAGATCTACTATTCCCTATTCTACCTCACAAGACAGTTATGAGCATTTTTGTAACATGCTTTGAGATCGTCAAATAAATATGCTTGATCTTGAATAGACTGGGTGGGAAACAGTTTTCCCGTTTGTAATAGGGTTCCTACTCACCACTACTGCATCTCCCAGTGTCTAGATCTGGGAAAGTGGTTCTCACTGCATCAGGCATCCCTTCTGCCTTTAATCAATCTGCGGTAGTCTCTCTTCTGGTAATTTGGCCTTCTGGGCCAGCTCACCATTTAATACAACCCTTTCAGGGTTACGAAGTCCAACAGGACTAATCTCCAGATGCCTTTTCCAGATGGCATTCAGCCCCAGCTCAGGGCGTAGTGCCACTATACCAGTGGTTGTCAGGGGAACCTGGACCTACCCTCTACACTGGGTTCTGGCCCAGGAACCCTATAACCAGCAATGCAGGTCTGCTCAGTCCCTGACCCTGTTGCTGTTTCCCTGGGCTCCTTCCTATCGAGTCTTTCTCTCTTCCCTTGCCCGTTTCTGGATTTACCCTGGGATCCTACTCTATTCCCTGTGGCTACTTCACCCCCTCCTAGCCTCTTCCTAGAATCTTTACTCCGGGCAGCATTTCAGGACTTACTCTCCTCCAGATTTCCTCCTTGCCCCTGATGACCTCACTTATCCTAGGAAGTTACTGCTGCCTCCTTCTCCTGCACCCACCTTTCTGCTTTCAGTTTCCTGGCTTTATAGTACTGCCCAGCCCTTCCCCACCCGGGCTTGAAAACTCATGGCAATCGGGGGAGGTCCCAGATGACTGGAAAAAGGCTAATGTAGTGCCCATCTTTAAAAAAGGGAAGAAGGAGGATCCGGGGAACTACAGGCCAGTCAGCCTCACCTCAGTCCCTGGAAAAATCATGGAGCAGGTCCTCAAGGAATCAATTATGAAACACTTGGAGGAGAGGAAAATGATCAGGAACAGTCAGCATGGATTCACCAAGGGGAAGTCGTGCCTGACTAACCTAATTGCCTTCTATGATGAGATAACTGGCTCTGTGGATGAGGGGAAAGCAGTGGATGTGTTATTCCTTGACTTTAGCAAAGCTTTTGATACGGTCTCCCACAGTATTCTTGCCGCCAAGTTAAAGAAGTATGGGCTGGATGAATGGACTGTAAGGTGGATAGAAAGCTGGCTAGATCGTCGGGCTCAACGGGTAGTGATTAATGGCTCCATGTCTAGTTGGCAGCCGGTTTCAAGTGGAGTGCCCCAAGGGTCGGTCCTGGGGCCGGTTTTGTTTAATATCTTTATTAATGATCTGGAGGATGGTGTGGACTGCACGCTCAGCAAGTCTGCAGATGACACTAAACTAGGTGGCGTGGTAGATACACTAGAGGGTAGGGATCGGATACAGAGGGACCTAGACAAATTAGAAGATTGGGCCAAAAAAAAACTGATGAGGTTCAACAAAGATAAGTGCAAAGTCCTGCACTTAGGATGGAAGAATCCCATGCACTGCTACAGACTAGGGACCAAATGGCTAGGTAGCAGTTCTGCAGAAAAGGACCTAGGAGTCCCAGTGGATGAGAAGCTGGATATGAGTCAACAGTGTGCTCTTGTTGCCAAGAAGGCTAACGGCATTTTGGACTGTATAAGTAGGGGCATTGCCAGCAGATCGAGGAACGTGATTGTTCCCCTTTATTCGACATTGGTGAAGCCTCATCTGGAATACTGTGTCCAGTTTTGGGCCCCACGCTACAAGAAGGATGTGGAAAAATTGGAAAGAGTCCAGCGGAGGGCAACAAAAATGATTAGGGGTCTGGAGCACATGACTTATGAGGAGAGGCTGAGGGAACTGGGATTGTTTAGTCTCCAGAAGAGAAGAATGAGGGAGGATTTGATAGCAGCCTTCAACTACCTGAAGGGGGGTTCCAAAGAGGATGGAGCTCGGCTGTTCTCAGTGGTGGCAGATGACAGAACAAGGAGCAATGGTCTCAAGTTGCAGTGGGGGAGGTCCAGGTTGGATATTAGGAAACACTATTTCACTAGGAGGGTGGTGAAGCACTGGAATGCATTACCTAGGGAGGTGGTGGAGTCTCCTTCCTTGGAGGTTTTTAAGGCCCGGCTTGACAAAGCCCTGGCTGGGATGATTTAGTTGGGAATTGGTCCTGCTTTGAGCAGGGGTTTGGATTAGATGACCTCTTGAGGTCCCTTCCAACCCTGATATTCTATGATTCTATGATTCACTCAGTTAACCCTGGCCCTCCATCTTGCAGGTAATGTCAGGTAATTGGCCTCTCAGGCCCTTATTAACCCTATCAGGGCTGGTGTGGGGTGCACACCCCATCACACCATCCCGTGAGAGTTTTCGAAATTAAAAAAAAAAAATTCCATCCCAAATCAAGATGCAAAGTTAAATTAGCTAAAATTTTCATAAACCAATATTCCATTTTTTTTATTAGAGCAATTGAAATGTTTCATTTTCATGTCAACCTTTTTTTAAAAAACACACACACAAATGCAAAAATTGTTTTAGTATCAATTACTTAAAATTCTGAATGGAAAAATCTTTACAAACTAAAAAAATGAAAATATCAAAATGGGACATTTCTATCGTTTTGAAACTTTTTTACAATTTTTTTTCCAAATCAGAAGATTCTTTGAAACAGACCCTTTCCTACAACCAGTTTGGGATTCAACAAATCAGCATTTTCCAAGGAAAAAATGTTTCACAGGAAAATTTCCCACCATCTCTAATCCTGAACTCAGTAGCCTGCTTAGTAGGTGGAACATCTTAATGCTTGCACAGTCTGTCAGTGCTCCATTTTCTGCACTGGCTACCTGAAACTGAAGTTTTAACCCATACTATCCTAAATAGCTGAAGGCTTATCTACTCAAGAGATGACTCTTCCCCCATGCCAGTCCACTGCAGCTGAGATCAGCTGAGATCCCATTGGTTCATATGAGAAGGGTCTGGTGGCTGGGAGTTCTCTGTGAAGCTTTGGAATTCACTCCCTGCCTTGGTCCAAACTGGTGGCCTTCAGGGCATGTTGCAAAGCTCATCTGTTTTTCTCAATCATTTGAAAATGGGAGGGAATTGTAAGTATCGGAAATGATTGGATTTAAGTTTTTAAGTTGCCTGACTCACTGTCAGTGGATTGAATTGTACTGTTGAATTTCTTAGAGTATTGCTTTACTGTATTTTTAAATTAACGTACCCATGTTAACACCGTGTGGCTCTTTGTCCCCACCTACTGGATGGACCATGTATAGAGATTTAGGAATTTACTTTCGCTCCAAGCTAATGCACCTGGCCTTTTATCTTTAGAAGCTCCTGCTCTAAGATCCAGGGTTCAGTCCTCACATACAACCTGCTTAGAGGTATTGTTACATTGTGTTGAAAGTATTATTATAAATTATTTCTATTATTCTATTACACATGTTTCTCCCATCTTTCACAAGCTTTGCCTGTCGTCTCATTAACTGCTTGACCTATAAATTCCATGGCATGTGTGTCTTAAATTGGTCTCTTTTGAGCAGTGATGGTCTGATCCAGTGCTTCCTGAGGTCAATAGAAAGACTCCTACAAGGTTCGATGGGCTTTGGCTAAGGCCCTAAGTGGCAAGCATTTCATATTGTTGTATGAGGAGAAGGTGAAAATGAAACTGTCTGACTCAGGCCCATTTGTGATCTAATGAAGGATTTTAATGTGGGTCTTGCTGGGTAAAATCCCAAAGCAAAAACTCATGATGCTCCATATCCCCTGAGGAACTTTTGTTTTGAAAGGAAACAATTCTCTATGTGCAACATTATCTGTAGTTCCCTAGACTTCATGCAAGCGCTGTAAATATAGACCTGTGACCTGCAAGAGTTCATCTGTGACTGATATTATTCCTCACACATGGCCAAATTCAGCCATAGGCAGCAGAATTCCCTTGGATTTCAAAAGCACAACACATTGGCCAGGACCATGACAAACACAGATTTTAACACAAATTTGTGGTCAGCCTCTTTTCCACCTGGCATAAATATGCATAAAGTACACCGAAAGACATCCTCTAAAATCCATATCCATTGCAAATGGCAAGCCCATCTTTGTTTTCTCATCTGGACTAGACCATTGATTTCAACAGTTTATTTAGAGCGTTAGCATGCATTGAATGTGCTAAGTTTGAAAAATTCAGCCCAAATTGTCTTCAACTTCCTTACCTTCAAAGATGCAGTAAAATTGCAACCAAGGACGAACTTGTTCTCAAATTTTCTATGATGTAAAGGAATCATTTCACCCATCCCTTAAATGCAGCCACTTCTGGGATGGAACATATTGACTAATCTACAATGAGAAGCAGTGCTATGCAACAATTCAGGGCAGGAACTGAAGAAGAAAACTGCATCCAGTTTGAAATCACAAGGGAAATTCAGGCTGATGGATTAGTGAGGCATTTCTCATCAATTTTTATGAGGAGAGGAAAAGGAGAAACTAAACAGAATGAATTAAAAACCTCTTGTAATAACACTAAACAATGACTTTTCATTGCTAAAGAAGAAACGGTTGAGGTTTCATTAGAAATGGCTGCTTTCCCCTACCACCCAATACAGACCCACAGCTGACTTACGCAATCTGATTCAAAGGAAGGTGTACTCAGGGGATTTCATTAACATCTTGACATGAAACAGTTGTCAAGGGGGAAAAAAATGAGGCCGTGTAATAAAAAGAATCAACATTTCCTTTTGTGCAGTTAATAAAAAAAGCTTCTAATTCCAAGTTTGATCCAAAGGACACTGCTCTGTGACCAGCCTGATTAATTGCCTTCTATTAAAGGCAAGACATGTGCCAGCACTAGGAAGAGAACTCCTAAAAGAGGAGATGGAGCCAAGAGGCGTGTGTGACAGCTTGTAAGGGACCTTGTTTGACTTCAAGGGAATTTGTAACGAGATAGCAAGTGGTTCACTTTTAGGTCACTGGTTTAAATCTGATCCAGGTCATTGTGACTCAGCATTCTTATCAGCTGATGCTTATTTGATGACCTACAGTACACTCCTCAGTTCCTAGTGGATAAGAAGCCATCACAAAAACCAACCAGCGCAATTGGCACTCTCTGGCATCACTATGTGGCAGTGGCAGTAAAGGGTATGGATGCTGAATGGGCACTGTGTGGATGGGGAACTGCTACAGGCTGGGGACCACCTGGCTAAGCGGCAGTTCTGCAGAAAAGGACCTGGGCATTACAGTGGACGAGAAGCTGGATATGAGTCAACAGGGTGCCCTTGTTGCCAAGAAGGGTAATGGCATATTGGGCTGCATTAGTAGGAGCATTGCCACCAGATTGAGGGAAGTGATTATTCCCCTCTATTTGGCACTGGTGAGGCCACATCTGGAGTATTGCGTCCAGTGTTGGGGTCCCTACTACAGAAAGGTTGTGGACAAATTGGAGACAGTCCAGCTGAGGGCAACAAAAATTATTAGGGGGCTGGGGCACATGACTTACGAGGAGAGGCTGAGGGAACTGTGCTTGTTTAATCTGCAAAAGAGAAGAGTGAGGGGGGATTTGATAGCAGCCTTCAACTAGCTGAAGTGGGGTTCCAAAGACGATGGAGCTCAGCTGTTCTCAGTGGTGGCAGATGACAAAACAAGGAGCAATGGTCTCAAGTTGCAGTGGGGGAGGTCTAGGTTGGATATTAGGAAAAACTATTATTTCACTAGGAGGGTGGTGAAGCACTGGAGTGGGTTACCTAGGGAAGTAGTGGAATCTCCATCCTTAGAGGTTTTTAAAGGCCTGCTTGACAAAGACTTGGCTGGGATGATTTAGTTGGGGTTGGTCCTGCTTTGGGCAGGAGGTTGGACTAGATGATCACCTGAGGTCTCTTCCCATCCGAATCTTCTCTGATTCTATAAAATATCATTATCCCCATTTTACTGATGGGGAACTGAGTCACAGAGAGATTAAGTGGTAGTCCCAAGTTCACACAGGGAGTCTTTGACACAGACAGGAATTGAATCCACATCTCCTGACTCCCAATCCAGTGCCTTAAACATAAGTTCATCCTTACATCATCTTCCTCTCTTGAATTGCACCTGGCTACCTTAAAGAGTGAATTTGGCCTTAAATCTCTATCTGATTGGAAAGTGAGGGCATGAAATGAAAGCCCTGTAAGGGGGATACAGCATTTTGATAAAAGTTTAGAGACATGTAAATTTTACTACCCATCCAACTTAATGCACCATCAACCTTACCCTGATGAATTGCAGAGGAAGAAGGAAAGAAGCAGTTAATTAAAGCTCATTCAAGTTCTGATGGCTAAATTGCTTCCAATGAGCTAAAAATAATTTAAACTGACCACCCACCACCTGAATGTAATGGAATTCCAGAGTGTTCAGAAGAATTGTAATCAATGCTCTCTAAAGGAATGAAACAAATTTGATGTTAATTTTATGAAGGCTGTTGGGTCTGCCTCCACCGTTTGTGTACCAAATTGAAAAATTAAAAACCTACATTTGAATACATTAATTTGCATCTCTTTGAGACATACAGCTCCACTCTATTTGTTAATGTTTAAGATTGCCAAAAAAAAAAAAAAAAAAGACTGCACATCATCTGATCCCATTTCGCGGCTTCTTTATTTCTTTATTTATTTTGCTGCTAATTCACACCTGGTCCACTGATCTAATCTCATTTCACTTTGAATCCTGTGGTGATAAATTAGCATGGCCCATCCCCTCAGATGTCTGCTCTGCAAAGTGGGATAAAATGCTGTCATGAGCTTCCCTGCAGATGTTCAGATTAGGCTGGATTCAGGGTTTCCTGGAGATCAGAGTGTTGCTGTAGTTGCTGCCTTCCGGCCTCTCTAGATCCTTGTGTTTTCTCTTTGGGGCTATCCAAACCAACCAGATAGGTAGGATCAGCAGTGAAGTGTGTGTGTGTGGGGGGGGGGGCGTACGATGGAAAAGGCACGCTCAGCTATGTCAGGAACAAAGTGCAAGGAGCCAGAGAGTCACTAGGAACTCAGTTTAATTGTAACAACGTCCAAGGGCTAAAATTGGGGGAAGGGAAAATGAACTCGGCACTGCCATGGTTAGTTTACAGGTCCACAATCAGCCAAGTTGCTATAGGATGTTAACTGTCTGGCAATACTCCCTTTGCTGCCTGGTGTGACACTATGATTTTCATAACCTTCAGCAGGCAGCAGCACTGGTATAAAGTCTGAAATCCTGAGACCATTTTGAACTTTGCAGCTTCAAGTGTCTCCTTGGGATGCTGGACAACCCAGGGATGTTCTCTTGTGTTCTCTCTGATGCTCTCTTACAGCTGCAACATTGCAGGCTGGGAATTCTGAAGGAGATGGGAACCTACATCTTAACAATATCTAATCATAGAATATCAGGATTGGAAGGGATCTCAGGAGGTCATCTAGTCCAACCGACTGTTCAAAGCAGGACCAATCCCTAGACAGATTTTTACCCCAGTTCCCTAAATGGCCTCCCTCAAGGAGTGAGCTCACAACCCTGGGTTTAGCAGGCCAATGCTCAAACCACTGAGCTATCCCTCCCCCCTATCCATTCAGTAGGTTATCTGGAAAACAGCATTTAGAAGAAACAACGAAATCTACCTCAACTACTGGTGTATTACAAAGCAATGCAAATCTAAAGAGCACCGCACCCAGTTTATAATGCCAGAAATGTTGTTAACATTGCAACTCCAGTGTATGGCCTCAATAATTCAGACCAATCCAACGGACAGAGAAGCTAGTTGCTCCTGTTTCCTGCCCAGCAAAGCTTACCAGATGGTGACAACCAGCAGTAAGGGCAACCCATAACATGGATGGACAGTACTGTTTAATAACTAATTTCAAGTATTTATATGTAAAGGCCTCATTTGTAATGTCACTGCTCCAGCACTGTGGGACACACTGGAATAGTGCCTATTCCCATTTTTTAAAATGGATTTAAAACTACACCCCTCAATCAAAGTCCCAGACCTAACATTCCCAGGCCCACAATATGGGACTAAGAACAATTGGAAAAAGGCAACTGTCCACAGGTTGTATGAGGGTATGTGCTGACAACTGGACAGGTGGGGCATGAATGTATGGATGGGTAAAGCAAAATGACCAAGAAACAATGTTTAGCCCACTGGCCATCTTCAGTCCACGCATTATGCTTTTCTGGGATGATGAGTAAACATATCCCCATAAAAAGACAAAAAGCGGGGGAATGTAGTAGGAAGATAGCTTGAGCCCTTGTATCAAAGGCCTGGTGTGAGGCAGGACCTGCTCACAGAATCTGGCAAGAACAGGGATGATATTGCAGAAATACACATTCCTAAGAAGTGCTAAGCACAGAGCACTCACGCAAACACATCCCGATATCAAGTGGTAGCAGAACATCCCAATATCAAGGATGGTACAAAACCATTCCCCAAGGATAACAGGAACACACTGACCCCACCTAAAAGATAAGGTCAGGATGACAGTATGTAATAGAGATGTTTTGATCGAACCAACATATACAAGGTGATAACTAACCACGTCATGGAGCAGTAACTATGTCAGAGGCAGTACTAACTTGTTTGTATCAGGGTATAAAGATGTATCTCAGAGGGAGTATCTTTGGCCAGCCTACAGGGCAGTGGAAAATCCTGCCACTGACTGAGCTGTGTCCATTGTCACAGGCCATACATGTGTTAGTATCCTCGTAGTGTCTGCCAGATGCTATTCATAGATTCTAGGACTGGAAGGGACCTCGAGGGGTCATCGAGTCCAGTCCCCTGCCCTCATGGCAGGACCAAATACTGTCTAGAACATCCCTAATAGACATTTATCTAACCTACTTCTTAAATATTTCCAGAGATGGAGATTCCACAAGCTCCCTAGGCAGTTTATTCCAGTGTTTAACCACCCTGACAGCTAGGAACTTTTTCCTAATGTCCAACTTAATCCTCCCTGGCTGCAGTTTAAGTCCATTGCTTCTTGTTCTATCCTTAGAGGCTAAGGTGAACAAGTTTTCTCCCTCCTCCTTATGACACCCTTTTAGACACCTGAAAATTGCTATCCTGTCCCCTCTCAGTCTTCTCTTTTCCAAACTAAACAAACCCAATTCTTTCAGCCTTCCTTCATAGGTCATGTTCTCAAGACCTTTAATCATTCTTGTTGCTCTTCTCTGTATCCTCTCCAATTTCTCCACATCTTTCTTGAAATGCGGTGCCCAGAACTGGACACAATACTCCAGCTGAGGCCTAACTAGCGCAGAGTAGAGCGGAAGAATGACTTCTCGTGTCTTGCTCACAACACACCTGTTAAGGCAACCCAGAATCACGTTTGCTTTTTTTGCAACAGCATCACACTGTTGACTCATATTTAGCTTGTGGTCAATTATAACCCCTAGATCCCTTTCTATTACCATGCCTTGTTAACAATAAACCTAGCTGGGTGTCTTCGCACCTTAACGGATCTTGTGGTCATTGGGCTGTTCGCTCAAGGTCTGCTGTGCCAACTGTCTGTGCAGAGCTGGGACAGCACACACGGAGAACACACACACACAGCTGAACATCTAACAACACTGCTGAAATGATATCTTGACATGTGTCGTGTCTTCCACCATACACTCTCAAAGTGCATCACAAATAATAATCCATCCTCACAGCCTCCACCTGGGAGGGAGATTGTTATTACTATTGCCATTTTACACATTAGAAAGGCAAAGCACAGAGAGATTAATGACTTCCCCAAAGTCACCTGTGACAGAGCTGAGACCTGAACCCATATCTCCGGAGTTCCAATCCTGTGCCTTAATCACAAGAACATCCTTCCCTTTGTCTGCCAATTAACCAACTGATTATGATCTGGCATGTTGCAACAGAGAGGAAAAAGATAATTAGCATGGGGGTGGGAGGGAGGAAGGTATCGTTTTTTTAACAACCTGAGATTTTTACAATAAGGAGATCTGAGATGGGCAGAATTGAATTATATCTAATTAACAAATGAAATATGCACCTATTCTTAGGACAGAACACAACACTGCTAGGCAATGTGAGACTCTGATGAGCTGTATCCTAGTATATAATGGACATCTACACATCCTGTGTGCATTGTTTTAGTCTGGCTGCTACACTCCCCCTTCTTTCCCTCTTCCCAAACGGCTTTTCCCTTCTACACAGATTACTAAAAGAGAAAACACAATTGTCACAGGCCTGCACTGGACAAGCCAGTCTAAACTTTTTTTTCTTACATTGCATCTCTGGAGGAGCTGGGGGTGGGGAGAGGAAGGTAGGGATTTGCAATGAGGGGCGGGGGGGAGAGAAAATATTTCCTGTGGCAATTCTGTTTCAGTTTCGAAAGGGGACTACTTTCTTCATTATTTATCCCAACTGACAAGTACAAGCACTTTGGGCCCTAACTGGATGTGAACATTGTCAAAAGACATTTGGGCTAAAGGAAGGCATCTGCAGTTCTGTTCCTATTGCGTTCGGTGCTGGAGCCACTTTTGCCAACGTGGCAGGGTGGCTGGTGGGCAGACACCAGTACAGATGGGAACTTCACATACTGTACGCATCATGACCAACTATAAAAACAGTCACAACGAATCAGTTGTTACGTAGCTCGTCTCCTTGGAACCTTCACATTCAATTTCAATCGACCTGATATCCGTAGCTAAGCATCAGTACAGTATTAATGCAGGAGCAACGGGGCTCTGGCTTGCCATGGCATAAAATTAACCACTGATCTCAGCCAGTGGTTTGAAGGGTGGCGCGGTTCAAGGGGGATTGTGTAACTGGACTTCATGTAAATAGAAAAGGTGAGAAGAGGGGGGACATCAAGATTAGGGGACTGTTTTCTGGTGTTCTGGGCCTACAGATAGTTGGGGATTTCAGAAAAAGAAATACACATCGCAAACGGTAATTTAGTGCTCAAGATAATCCCGTAGTGTCAGCTACTCCCCACTAAAGAACGGAGGATAAATATTACTTAGAAAAAATTAGAGGAATGGCAACTTGAACAGCTTAACTTTTCTTCAAAGGGGAGGTGATGGAAGGCAGCACTGAGGTTAATTGACAACTTGGAATTAACTGGTTGCTGGTGCGGCTCAGGTAAAGGTTGGACGGTAACACGAGCTTTCAAAAGTGTTTCCAAACTGAAGCATTATGAAAAGGTATATTATGTTTTGTATTTGTGACTGAAAGCATTTTATTTTAAAGCCAGCGCTGCCGATCCTGTCAAGGTGGAGATCCTAGCTTTATGTACAGTGCCTCTAGCCCTGCATTGTGAGTGAGGCAACATGACAGCTTGTAATAAGTAATTTTTATACAGTTGCATTTATCACTCAAGTAGGCTTGGCAATATTAAACACAGACCTTAAAATGCTGCAGAAGCGGAAGGACAGGGGCTGGAGGCCATATATTGTGTGTGTGTGTGTGTGTGTGTGTGTGTGTGTGTGTGTGTGTGTGTGTGTGTGTGTAACTTTTTTTTTCTTCAAGCAGGTTCCTGTTAATGTGGCACTTTTTAAGATATGCACCGAAATGCCTCCAAATTGTTAATACATCACTAAAAGTTTACAAATGAAACAACCTCATTTAGCCCAAAGGATGTTATTTTAGGCTTTAATGAATTAGACATTGCTACCATTTTCAGGCAAAAATCAATTGCCTCAATTAAGAAATGTGTCCCAGTCCAAATATTTACAGAAAAAAGGCCCAGGGTCTCCTGTCTCAGTTTCTCTCACTGTCCTTCAGCCCTTGCTCAATTGTTTCCTCATTAACATCTTGGTTTCCATGAAAGCACGAAGCAGTAGCTCTGTCTGTGGTAGTGCAGGATCTCAAGTGCAGGTGACTTTGTTTTTCTTTTCGGCGACCCCTCTTTTCTATTCAAGCGGAGGTTGTTGTTTTTTCTGGATCATGAATAATTCAATGCAATTTTTTTTTTAAGAAAATGAAATAAATAAAGGGTGAAGCTAATTTCTCTATATGGAATCAATAAAAAAAGTTACCTCGTGGACTGAGGGGAAAAAAAGGGAAACATCTGATAATACACCATAATGATTGGCAGCAGAATAGTATGTTCCCTACATAAGACCTATGTAAACACCAGCCTGTGTTTGACTTAAGAGGGGCTGAAAGTTTTGTAGCCCAATGGCTGGCTGACTCTTTCCAAACTCTCCCATGCACAACACTCATGTGGCCTGATTCTCCTCTCTGTTATACCAGTGTGCTGTAACTCAGGACACATGCCACAGAACTCAACGAAAAGTTACAGTGATGTAAAACCAGGGGAAGCAAGAGGAGAATCAGGCCCCACCTTTATTACTATTTTATATGACAATAAAATCTACAGGCCCCAATCACATTCAGAGACCAATTGGGCTAGGTGCTGTACAAATGCATAGTCAGAGAGACTGTCTTTAGATTCTAAGTTCTTTTAGGCAGAGAGAACCCCTGCCTAGAAGAACTTAGAATCTAAATGCAAAAGACAGACAAAGGGTTGGCGGGGAACAGAGGTGAAGTGACTTGCCCCAGGGCAGACATCAAGTTAGTGACAGAGCCAGAAATAGAAGCCATCTCTCCTCAATTCCCAGGCCCATGCCCTATCCCCCAGACCACACTGCCTCTTACATTATCTCCAGTTCTGTGTAATATATCTCTCCAGTCATCTCTCTGCACAGCATTGTGCTGGAGGGAGCATTCTGGGAGCTCCTCGTTAGGATTCTGCCCCCATTATTCCAGGAGGGTTGAGCTGATCTCAGCCCCCAAACTCTGGATACTGGTGATATTCCCCTCCCAGATAGGACTTATGGCCGCTGCTCAGTCAGAGCATTTTGGAAGGTTCTAGATTCTACCAAGTGTCAGGTCATTACCGACATTTTTTTTTCCAGGGAACACCCTGTTCCTTCTAACAGATTGTCACATTCCCCAGCCCTCCAATGTCCCGTGGCACAAGCTGAGCATTTTGCTGTACTGTCAACATACTCAGGATTAACAAACTATAAACCTTGCCAACAGAGTACACATCATGCGATTTTGTTTGCCAAGTGATGCTGCCTTCCTCTTCAGTTATAGAGACTAGAAAATGTTTGTGTTTGAATGGGAAAGTAGTGACTAGATTTTCTGAGCCTAATTTAGATTATAAACTCTTTAGGACAGGGACCATCCTTTAGATCTGTTTGTACAGCTCCTAGCACAATGGGGTCCTTGTTCATGACTGGGGTTCCGAGGTGCTACCCCAAGACAAGTAGATAATATTAATATGCTTTATTCACACCTCTGGTACACAAGGCTTACAGGCTATGGGCTGACTGAAATCAATTGAAAGACTCTCCTTGAGTTCCATGAGATTTGGATCATCAGCCTCTAGTGGAGAACATAGCTGAGGGAGGATGCTCTTATTAACATATTGGCATTACCCCTCTGTACCTATCTATTCTGAAACCTTTCGAGACCATCAACTGTACATTGCCTAGAGCATGGGATATGTAAAACACAGTAAGTGTTAAATATTCATTTCGTTGCTACTGCTGCAATGGGATCAGATCACAAGTGGCAGGAGGGGTCGTTTTGTTGTCCAGGCTCATGGCCAGGAGCTGGGAGTGTTGTTTTCTAATCTTAGTATTAACACTGACTCTTGTTGTGACTTTGGATTTAGGATCTGATTCAGCAAAGTACATAAGAACATCCATAACTTTAAGCACCTGGGTAATCCCACTGAAATCATTGGAACTACTCATGGGCTTAAGTATCTTTCTCAGATCCATAACCCCTCTGTGCCTCAGTTTTCCCATCTGTAAAGTGAAGAGCATAACCTTAATTAAGCCTCCTAATGCCCCAGAGGTAAATAAAAGTGACCCTGTCAATCTAAAGATCACACTTCTCTTTGATTGTTTTTAACCTGTTACCATAATTACCTAAATTTAGCATAATGACAAGAAAATAGAACAAAAGCTACTTTCTCTATTACTTGCTTGTTTACTTTGTGTAATTTAACTGCACTTTGCATGCCAGTTTCACTGTTTCCCCGGCTTCGTCAGCTGGAAATTATTAATACAAAAATATTATTGTCATTATTTATTCTCTTGCTGTTTATTGGTATTGAAGTAGTAAGAAAGGTCCTAATAGGTATTGAGAACTATTGTGCCAGGTACTGTAAAAATAAATAAACAAATAATCAAACAAACCAACATGCCCAGTCAATTTCCCCTGTTATCAGTCTGGGTCTTTCACACACCAACGCACGCGAGAAAAACATTTAAATAACAGTTATAGGAAAAGAGAATTAGAAAACCCTCAGAAAAAGTGACAGAGGAATTCAGGCATGATACTTGAAACTATTTTAGCTCTTTATACATATATATATATACACAAACACACACACACAAGATTTCAAGTCACAGTGTTCCTTTAATATCTGCAAAGTTGATTGAGATCCTTAAGAGAAAGATGCTGTATTTGTGCAAATTTTTATTAATGAAGGTATTTTTACTATATGCCAAGGGCCAGATCAGAGCGATGCCAATTTACACCAGCTGAAGATCTGGCCCCTTTTTCTCTATATAGTATCTATTTGTAAATAAATGGTTTTTAGTTGATGCTGCAGCTTCTAAATAAACTCACTGAAGGAAGGTGAGTCTTTCTGTTGACTTCAATGAGCTTTGAATCAGGCTTAAAATGCTGAGAGCAAAGTATTAGATGGATGGAGATTATTTTTATTTACGGGATGTCCATGTCATATTTCTCTATCCGTCTTCTTGCCCCTGGTTTCTCCTTTCCACCTGACGTCGCTTTCTCAGTTCTACAAACTACTGTTTGGGAAAGGGCAGTTGAGGATATCAGCCCACAACAGCACACGTCTTTCACTCTAGAGCACTTAGCTGTAGCTAGTGCTTACCAGCCTTCAACTCCATCCTCACAGATCAGAAAAATGTTTGTTTTTTAAATTTGTTGTCACTGTACATTACATTACAAAAGAGGTGTTGAGATACACTATAACCACACAATACTTATCGTTTCCATTGCACCTTCTACCTTGGAGCCAGAATTTCCTTTGTCAACATGAATGATTTTAACCTCACCATCCATCTGTTTGGTAGATTGAATTTCCAGATCTGTAAAATGTAGACAGACACACACAGGTTAACAGCCATATTTTCAAAATCTGTCATTGATTCTGAGCGCTTCAGATTTTGAGAGCCCAGCTTCAAACATATAGGGTATGTCTACACTCTTAAAAAAAAAATGTGGCAGCAAGTCTCAGAGCCCAGTTCTATAGACTCGGACTCCCGAGGCTCACACTATGGTACTCAAAATGGTCATGTAGATGTTCCACTCAGGCTGGACCTTAGGACTTGTCTACATTACCCGCTGGATCGACGGGCAGTGATCGATCCAGCGGGGGTTGATTTATCGTGTCTAGTCTAGTCTAGACACGATAAATCAACCGCCGAGTGCTCTCCAGTCGACTCCAGTACTCCACCAGGGCAAGAGGTAGAGTCGATGGGAGAGCATCAGTCATTGACTTACCACAGTGAAGACACCATGGTAAGTAAATCTAAGTACGTCAACTTCAGCTATATTCTTCATGTAGCTGAAGTTGCATAACTTAGATCGATTCCACCCCCCCGGAGTAGACCAGGCCTTAGGCTCTGAAGCCTGGTAGGGGGCTGGGTCTCAGAGCCCAAGTGGGAATGTCTATAATGCTATTTTTAGTGCCATAGTGTGAACCCTGCGAGCCCGAGTCTGTAGACCTGGACTATGAGACTCATTGCCCCGAGTCTGTTTTGGCAATGTAAACGCAATGATTATATCTAGCTCAGCACTCCTGAACATCAGGCTGTAGGGACCAGATCCTCAAAGCTATTTAGGCACCTAATGCCTGTTGATTTCATTGGGAATTAGGCAACTAAATACCTTTGAGGAGCTGGGCCCAGGTGTCTCAGTTTGGACATTCAAAAAATAAAGCACCCAAAATCATTGCTTTTGAAAAGTTTGGCCTAAGTGATTAATTTAAGTAATTGGCAAAGCCAGCAACACAATGAAGTTTCCTATCTCCCAGAACTCTGCCGATCATTTCTTTCTGATTGTATAGTATTCTATCATGTTGCAACATGATAGATTACATAGACCCAATCCTGAAAACACTTACATATATGCTTAATGTCACATGTTCCAGCAGTCCCATTGAAAACAAATGGGATTTGATAAAGGGGTGAAGTTAGGCATGGGCATAATGGAGGGTGGAAACCATAGAGTATAAAGTAAGGAAAGAGGGGAACAGGATTTCCTGGCATCTTTTATATTCAAGTTGTCCCAAAGCACTTTACAATAACGTTAGATGCTGCAGTCACTATACGATGCAACACAATAGACACTGCAGTATTTGTGTGCAGAGAACTTTGAACATTAGAACCTGCTTCATAAGGAGAAAGATCAAAGGGCCGGACACCACATTGTCTACTGCTTTGGAAAAGTTTCATGGGATCTTTAAATTCCACCTGGATAGATACCAGTAACAGGCAGAAGGATTAAGCATGTCCATCTAAAGGAGGACACAGTTTATAGACCCTGAAGTGCCCCATCTCTCCCCTCCCCTGCTACAGCATTACAGCACCAGCACTCTGTGTGTCCCCAAGAGCTATGTGTTACACGCACCAAAGGATTAGCAATGCAGTGCACAGAGGCAAACAAAGACTAAGCACAATCAGTCTCCTTAACCTGGGTATTTTAAATGATTATTGGGTAGTTTAATAACCGGTGAATTCACATTTATGCAAGGGGCCAGCACAAGACTATTCACCACTTAAGTTTTACATCAGCCACATTTTGAGGTCCTAAACAATCCATCAGTAGTGCACAGAGGCTTGGGTGCAGCCCCGGCACAGAACTCTACCCTACTGTGAAATGGTACCTGGCTGTCCGAGAGGGTACATCTACACAGGCTCTTGAGAGCCTAGATTTTAGTTCTTTTGTGAAGCAGGGATGCAGAATCTTGTGAACCTCTTAGTTGTAGTGTTTGGAAGTGGTCAGACAGAGAGCAGGAAATAATACCTAATTAGGAGAACCCTTGCAGGATACCGGTGTTTGAGACAATTTCCTGTGCCCTCATTTGATGGGCATAGTAATTAGTTAGCACATTCCAGATGAGCAGGGTTCTGAAGTTTCACATGCCACACATGCAGTCGTGAGGAAGGCAATTATATGCAATTTGTACAGTGTTCTACAGTCCAAATATAATCCAATGAAATTGTGACAGTAATGCATACAGCGTGTTTACCTTAACTGGCATCCAGCAACAGAGATTCTAATGGGCTCTGACAGTTGGCAGGATTTATCTATTCATGTTGCAATTTTGATCCTCACCACAATAGGGGTTTAGAGGGGAGAGCAGAAATTTACTCCAAGGAAGCTATTATCTCTGTTTCTGGCTGATGAACAGGGAGAGGTAAAGAACTTAGAATAAATGTCTGATAGCTCTGATGTGATAGCTTCAGTGCATGTTAATCTTGGGTTAACTTCTCTGTATTAGGTCATCAATCAATTCAATGTCACCAAAAGTCTGAACATTCATCTGTTCATCTGAATTCCAGGCCCCATGGATTCTGGCCACAATAACTCAATGGGCATATCGTGTGCCTTAGTGGAGCTTTATTATAATTTTTCAGCACACATCTTGGCTGCCTCAGCCCCATGGAACATAAAACTCTTGCCTCAACCTCGCTTTTCTTTGTCTTCCTCCCATACACACACAGAGGATCAAGCTACACCTATTCAGATAATTTTACAATGAAGATAGTCACAGATGTTGACTGGACTCCAGCCAATGAATAGACAGAGAACATATTGATGTTCATTTTAGAAGGAAGGGCTCTTTATAACAGATAGAGCCAAAGACAGACTTAAGAGAGAATGGGATATGTAATCTGTGTAAAGACTAACATTCAGGTAAGCTTAATACAGGATCTGCTACCTCAGTTAGAGCCAGGATTCCTTTTGGTTTACCTGGTAAAGCTACTGTGTATGAAGCAGGGAGGTCCTTATTTGAGTCTCCTATAATAGTATACATAGTGAATCCAGCCACCCAGTGGAGGACTAATCTGTTAATTTCCTTCTAGCACCGAGCGACTAGTTGGCAACCACAACAAAAGTCAAGTGAGACCACCGTGTTCATCCTGGCTTTCTGACCTTCTCTGAAATTGACATATAATTGTGTCTGTTTCATCATAGAACAAATCTATTTCATGCATAGGGCAAAACAAAGAAAGCTAAGATAGATATAGAAATGGCCAGATTCAAATGGGATGATCATTTCACCCTTTAGCCATTCATATCTTAACATTAATAATACTATAAGGGATACCTCAGTGGTTTAAAAAGAACAGGAGTACTTGTGGCACCGTAGAGACTAACAAATTTATTAGAGCATAAGCTTTTGTGCATCCGAAGAAGTGGGTTGTAGCCCACAAAAGCTTATGCTCTAATAAATTTGTTAGTCTCTAAGGTGCCACAAGTACTCCTGTTCTTTTTGAGGATACAGACTAACACGGCTGCTACCCTGAAACTCAGTGGTTTAAGTATTAGCCTACTAAACCCAGGGTTGTGAGTTCAATCCTTGGGGATCTGGGGCAAAATCAGTACTTGGTCCTGCTAGTGAAGGCAGGGGGCTGGAGTTGATGACCTTTCAAGGTCCCTTCCAGTTCTATGAGATAGGTATATCTCCATATATTATATTATTATTATCTCATATTTATTGTCACAGTAGTGCTGAGAGGCCCCAGCCAGGATTAGGATCCCATTGTGTTAGGTACTGTACAAACAATGAGACTAATTGTGTATGTAAAATTAATCACCTTCATCAGCAGTTCCAGGATTGACGGCATAAAAGTAGTTACTACAGTCCCTTCCCCAAAGACTTTACAAAGGCCTTGGTAACTCCACTGAGACTTCTCACATACATAATGTTAAAGGTGGGTGCAGGTCTTTTGCAGGAGCAGGACCTAAAAAATAAGTAGTCTCCTCTTCCTTATCGGTTTTATTTTCTAATGTTAAATAACATTTAATTTCTAAAGTGGCTCTGTTCAAAAGTATCCTAGGTGCTTTGCAACAAAACATAGGCCAAGATTTTAAAAAATGACCAATGATTTTGGGAGCCCAACTGGGGGCATCCGAAAGGGGCCCGATTTCAGAAAGTTTTGAGCACCTGCCCTGTCTATGGAAAATGGGCCCCTTTAAAGATGTCTCACCTGTAAAGTGAGGCCTCCAGTGTCACTAGCTACCTTCTGAAAATGTTGGCCCTAAAAAGTACATTCCCAGAGGCAGTTGTGCACGTCCTATATGGAGAGGAAGGGTGGTCCAGTGATTTGGGCTCAAGCCTATGAGTTAAGAGACTGGGGTTCCATTTCCTGTACATCCCAAACTCCCTGTGTGACCTCAGGCAAGTCACTTTACCTCTCTGTGCCTCAGTTCCCCATCTGTAAAGTGGGGATAATAGCAATTTCTTACCTCAGAGCTGTGTTATGCGCTAAATACATTAAGGTTGTGGAGGTGTTCGGATACAGTGATGGGGGGCCAAACACCTCAGTTAGCTACATACTTGTCAAAACTTGCATTTGTGCAGTGAAACAGCTATTAGAATGGGGTAGGGTGACCAGATGTCCCAATTTTATAGGGACAGTCCCGATTTTGGGGTCTTTTTCTTAGGATAGGCTCCTATTACCCCCCACCCTCGTCCCGATTTTTCACACTTGCTGTCTGATCACCCTAGCATGGGGTACCTGACCATGTAAATGAGTTATACAGTGAGCAGGTTTGCAAGTCAGGGAGTTGCTTACATGTATGCCTATGTGTTTCTGTGGGTGCAAGGGAATGTGCACGCATTTTTGCAGTGAAACCCTTGTAACTTCCACTGAAATCCAGGCTTTCCAAGACCAATACATTTGAGAGTTAAACAATCATTACAAAGCCCCAAATGAAATAAGTGCTGTGGCCAAAATCGTTCTGAAGTATAAAGGTTTCCCTAGCTATGTCAATGTTTTACAGTCGCATGGATTAAAATCTAAACTATTTTCCCACCGCCTTTTAAAAATTCTACTTTCGGAGCCACTGGGAATATATGGGGCTGGAAATCCGGATGAACAGAGATTTCATTAATCAGACGGCAGGAGGTTGCAGCTAGTCGCTCAGAATGTGGTTCCTTTTCTTTTAAAGACATGTGAACATATACAAAGGAAAACGAGGGAGAACAGACAACAAACTGCAGTCGAGAGCTGAGCAGGCTTCTTAAAGCTTTCCAATAATCAGTGAAGCTAAAAAAAAGCTTTAGGCCTTTTTTCCCCTTCGTCCTCCAAGATGTGACATCATTGTGTGTGACACAACACCTTGGAAGGAACCATATGGAGAAAAGTAGACATGTTGCTAGCTAAATGTGAGCTCTTTTGCAATGAGAAAAAGCTCATTCACAGCCAAGCCTGAATGGTCTTAATACAGGAATAGCTCAGGCAGCAGAGTTGACATTTTCCACTTCAAGGACGTTTTTCATTTCTAATGTGTGGCATCGAGAGATGGGGTGGGGGGAGGAATGAAGAATTATTTTCCTTCAGATCCGGCTGAAAAGTTCAACTCGAGATGCTGATCCAAATCTGAACATCCACAAAATGTGGGGGATGTTCTGATCCAGGTTTTTATTTGGCCTTTTATGGGCCTGATCTAAAACTCCAAAGCCAGTTAGAGTTGATGGGAGTTTTTCTACTGATTCAATGGAGTCATAGGCTTTGGATCTATCTAAATCTTCAAATTGCCAAGCATCAACCCTAATCCAGATTTGGATCCAGATACTAGTTTCTCCCATCATGCAGGGGTGCTTAGATCTGGGGCCTTGCTTTATCTCATTTATGGTACAATGCAATTACATTTTGCATCGTGACCATCATTCAAACTGTTTCTCAAAATGCTTTACTGTCATAAATCATAATTAGAAAGACATGGCCTGATTCAGCCTACAAGTAATCCTTGACTGCACATGCAAGTTAGCTAAAAATTCTATCCTGCAAAATCTATTAGCTGAGGGGGACAGGACACAAAGTATCGGCAAGAAAAAAAAATGATGGGGCAGGTTCTTGGCCCTGCTGCCTAATTAACCAGAGAAAACTTCAATACTCAAATCTTTTGCCTTCACCTCCTTCTGCTCTACTATTGAATAAATTGTTAGAAGATTCCGATCTGCTTTAGATAAAACAAGTAACTAAAATCTATCCTGCACTAGCTATCCATAGTGGCATTGAGGAGAAATGTGCCAAAGTCTTGCGGCTAGATCTGCCCAATACACCTCTGCTCCCACTTGCAGCCTTCATTGAGTCCAGGGTTTGCCCACATGGGTCCAGGAGTGGGACCTAGTATTGGTTAAAAAAAAAAATAATTTGCAAAATGCAAAAACGTGAGGGATTTGCCTGAATGTTTAGAGATTTTCTTTATATGTGTATGGCCAATTGTAAAATTGTAGGAAATTTGTATGAATTTCATGAAGGGAATGAAAATTACAGGAATTTAGCACAGGACTCAATGTTCTGCATTTTTGCAAGCATCATGGATTTATTTAAAAAAAAAAATCATGGAGGAAATTGAGAATTTCAGAGTTCCAGTACCAAATGTTACCTGCCTCCTCAGGCCCTAATCCAGGATTGGGGCCTGAAGCACATATTTAATTGTAATGGGACTGCTTGTGATACTAACTCTGGAAAGCACTTAAACACATCCGTCATTTTAATTTAAGCATGTGCTTACGTGCATTCCTGAATGAGGATGCTGCCCTGAGTTGGATGCACGTGCTGGATTAAGCAGATGCTGAAGGTCTTTGCTGGATTGGGGTCTTGAAGATGAAAAGTACTAAGCATTGTTACGCCTGCACTTCTACTTCCACTCTGATCCTGAACCAGGAAATGCCTTGACATGCAGTCACCCACCACTGAAAATTAGTAATAATGATTATAAGTGAACCCAAGTTATTTAAACCTGTGTACTGGTATGGAGTCATTAAAAGTCTGAGGTGAAGGTTCGAGCTGATTCGTGTTTGGCCCAGATCCTCAAAAGTATATAGGTACTTAAGTCCCATTGATTTCAAAGGCAGTTAGGTGTCTAAATACCTTTGAGGATCTGGCCTTCATTCTACTTATTTGGCCTTTCCCACAGAACTGGTGGTACTACAGCCATTCAGACACACATTGTGTTCTACCACTTGACATTTCAGTTTGATGTTTTCAGAGTAATATAAGTTCATTTAAATTTTTAAAGTCTTCAGTTTCTCAAATTAATATAGTGCCTGAATAGATTTATCCTCATGATAGCACCCCTGAGAAGCAGGGAAGTAGTATCTCCATTTTACAGATTAAGTGACTTGCCCAAAGCCAAACTGGAAGCCTCTGGCTGAGCTAGGAATATAAGCCAGGTCTTTTGAAAGTCCAGTGGCTTTACTACTAAACCACCCCTTCTTCACTGGCTGTAGTCACACCACTTTCATTTCTTTTTCCAAGACAATTGATATAGGAATTGCCTTATTATATCAGAGCTGGCATCCATCTAGCCTAATATGCTTTCTCCAAATGTAGCTTACATCAGATGCTTCAGAGAAAGATGTAAGAAACCCACATTAGGCAGACATGAGAGAATCTTCCCCCCTCTTAGGTCTCATCCTATTCTCTAATAGAAATTGACTTAAACCCCACATTATGAGGTTTAATATTCCTTCAGAAAATGTTATAATTGATTATGATAACTCTGCATATCTTGCTAAATTCCTCACATCAATTATTTCCTGTGGCAAAGAGTTCCACAGTTCAATTACATGTGTGAAAAAATATTTCCTTTTATCAGCTTCTACTTTGCCACCCTTTAATATCATCGAATGGTCCCTTATTCTTGAGTAATGAGATCATAAGAATAGAAGTTCCTCATCGACCTTCTCTAGACCATTATTTGATACTTTTAACACATTCCCTCTTTGTCTTCTTCTATCTAAAACAAACCATCCCTAATCATTTCAATCTCTTGTCACGTGAGAGTTTTTCGAAGCCCTGGATCATTTTCATCACTCTTCTCTGAACCTCCTTTAATTCTGCAGTATCCTTTTTCAAAATGCCGTGATCAGTACTGCACACAGTCTTCGAGACGAGTCCACAGCATTGGTTTTTATAAGGGCTTTGTAATAGTCTCCACAATATTCTCCACCCCATTACATGTGTCCTAACATCTTGTTTGTTTGACCACAGCTGCACGCTGAGCGGAGGTGTTCATGGAACTGTCTCCAATGACATCCAGCCAAAGAGACTTTTGGTTGACTAAAGACTTAGGGCCAGTTTTAAAGATCTTTAGGTGCTTGAAAATGCTGCCTTCTCCATTCCTAGCTCATCTTTCTAGCCTGTCAGTTCGGCACCTAAATACTTTTGAAAATCTAGGCCTAGCTGCACCCCTTTCTACTCCTGGATAATTTAGGTGGGTCCCCACTCAGCTTCCTACCTTATGAAGATTTCATCCTTAGGTGCGTATCTCCGGGCTGAGGATTCCACTAGGCAGCAAGGGGCATAGGAGTTGGGCATTGCAATGCCTAAGTACCCTTTTGGATCTGGCCTCTTGGTGCTTTTGAAAATCATCATGTCTGCACCTTTAGGTGCCTAAATACCTTCACAAGTCTGGCCCTGAGAGCCTAATAACTGCACGTAGTTACACACTAGAAACCAAAAACTTGACTCATGTCAACAGCCCCATTTAGAGATGGTCAGATTTTCCCAAACTGAGTTTCTGATGAAATTTCAATTCTCTCTTTAGCTGGGCAACTCGCCTCCCCCACCAGAAAAAAAGTACAATTATCAAGGATGGGAAGGGAGAGTTTTGAAGAAAATTCAATTTTCATCCATAAAAAAAAAATCACAACAAACTGTTGTTTTTTTAACCAGTTCAAATAAAATTTCAACATTTTTTCAAAAATAGGGTGGGGGAGGAAAAAAATGGGCAACGGGTGGAGGGATTTTTTGTTTAACCAGTTCTAGTTCAATTGAAGTCACACAAAGAAGTGTTTTCAGGATCAGGCCCTGAGTAAAAACTGCAGAATTTAGACAAATAATACTTAACACTTCTATATCATTTTACATTTTGAAAATATCATGCAAATATTAATGTAAATAAATCTGACCCAAGATGTCAGAAATCTCATGAAATCAGCTGTTTGCATGTGATTTTTTATCATCTTGATTTGAAATCTGGAGAACAACTTTTCTGCAAGATTCTGGCCCCATATGCAGTATAAGTTTTAAAAAATAATTAGTCAGACCCCCCAAAAGTCACAAGATTTGCTTATAAATATTGAGACTTAAAAAAACAACAACAAGTACATCTCCTTTTTTTAATGTTACTTTCTGGTTTTTGAGTCCTTATGATTCACATTTTTAAGATTTTCTCTGTAACTCAAGGGGTAAAGACTTATTTCTTTTTTTGTTTCTATTCTTTAAATGAAACCTGAGATTCTCACATAATCATCTGATTCCAGGAGCTGGGGCTTTAAGAAAATACTAAATATCAAATTGTGAGAGTTGGCAACATTGCTATGCCTTTTAACTGTACATGGAACACAGCCCCACTTTAGAGCTGACCTGGAACCAAATGCACAGAGGCAGTTTCAGATCTCAGCATCAAAACAATAGCATATCCAGAGAGAGAGTTTCAGAGTATAATGAGTAATGATGTGAAGGTTCCTCCCAGCTACTGTCCTGCTCCAATGGAGGGAAGGGGAGGCCATCAGGCTTGGTGCCTCACACAGAGCCCTTTGGGCCCCCTAGGAGAATGTGGATGAGTGTGGGAAGGCTCTCAGTTATCCCCTGTACACCTGCCTGTAGCAAGCTCTGGTTGCTTTATGGAAGGATCCTTCAGGACCTAAAGCTTCCCATAGTCTGTCCTCTGCAAACTCCTCCTGGCTGTCTTGCCAAGGGGATGGGAAAGGGCATCTCTGAGCCAGGTGCTTTGGGCAAGTCCCTTTGGGTGTAGTGGTGGAAAAGATGTGAGGTTGGAAGGCCTTGATTTATCCATACCCTTGACAGCAGTTGGTGTTAAAAGAACACTCTCCCAACAAACCCTGTCATATGCTGCTCTCGCTTGTGTAACCCCATTGAGATCAGCCCCTCAAACATCAAGTGCAGAATCCTGCTGGCTTTCATGGGTCTACTCACATGAGTAAGGTTAGTATCCCATATTAGTATTCAAGCTCAAGTCCTAGAGGTATGTAGAAAAGCCAATCATTGACTCAGAGAATTTTAAGTCACTATTTTTATTAACTTATTAAAGAGTTGGGTTTTTTGGGTCTGTCAGAAATGTTTTGTTTGCTTGGGGGTGGCAAAGCAGGGATGGGGGGGGGAGGGGGGGGCTGTTTGATTTGCAATCTGCCAGCAAGCCATTTTGAAACTTCACAAGCTTCTAATATGAGTTTATCTTCACTTGCCAAAAAGTAAATATTCTTCAGTTTTGCACATTCAACATATTTCAGTTTAAAAAGTCATTTAGAGAGAAGTAAAATATCATTGGTTCACATGAGAAAAGTAGACTAGTTTGAAAAAAGTTTGAAATAAGTGCAGAAAAGCATTACTGTATTAATCATTCATAATAATGTCTACAGGGTCCAATAGAAATTGGAGGCCCATTGGACTCAGCACTGTACAAACATAAGAGACCGGTGCTGGCCCATAGAGCTCACAATCAAAATAGATGAAACAGAAAAATGTTGGAGGGGTGAAGTGCTTTACCCAAGACTGCACAGCTAGTCATTGACACAGCCAGGAACAGAACCCAGATCTCCTGAGTCCTAGCCTATTACCCTTTTCTTTAGATCCACTAAGGATGAGTTGTTCACACATCAAGTACATAACCCCCTATCAGCTGCTCTTGGGCCAGTCTCCTTGGAGGTCCCAGCTTTCTCCTAACTAATTCTCCCTCTATTCATCTCCAACTAGCCCAGTCCATCAACTTAACTTAAAATAAGTCAGTTAGGCCTTTGCCCTCTAGGGGTTGCAGTTCTCCTTTGTCTCACTAACAGGTTCCTAGCAGCATCCTGGCATAGGGCGGGGCGGGGCGGTGTGGTGCGGTCTGGTCTGGTCTGGTCTGGTCTGGTCCCCTCCCCTCTTAGCCCAGGCCTTTCTGCCTCCCAGTTGCTCTCTGTTCACCTTCCTTTATAGCTGGACTTATTTTTCTTATTGGTCCCAGCTGTGGGCGCATGCCTCCATGATTGGCAGTTCTGGCAGCTGTGCTGAGGTGTGGTCAGCCTGGTTGCTTGTAAATGAGGAAGACTCTCTTCTCCCTTCTCTCTGTGCTCAACATGGGGCTTGTAAACCCCATTGCACCCCCATACTGAAAATAATGCTGGAGATGTGTCTGTGAAGGGTGTAGTGGAAAGATATAGCACGTTGTATTGCCAGGAAAGATTTTTCTTGTAGATGTTTAAGTTGGGAACCTATATCTATATTTAGGGCCCCATTAAAATGGCCGGGTTTTCAAAAGTAATAAGCAGCCAGATGCTCACATGAAAGTCAAAAGGAACTGCTGAGTACTTAGCACTTTTGAAAAACAGGGCACTTATTTAGATATGTGAACTAGGGAGCCTCACGGTAAAATTTTCAAATATGCCTAAGTGTCTAAGGGGCTTAAGCTCCTTGAGGCTGGGACCAGTTTTTGTACTATGTTTGTACAGCACCTAGCACAATGGGGACCTGGTCTATGTCTAGGGCTCCTGGTCACTATGACAGTGGTTCTCAACTAGGTGTACGCATACCCCAGGGGGTACACAGACGTTTTCCAGGGGGTCCATCAACTCATCTAGATATTTGTCTAGTTTTACAAGAGGCTACATAAAAAGCATTAGCAAAGTCAGTACAAATTAAAATTTCATACAGACAATGACTTGTTTATACTGCTCTACATACTATACACTGAAATGTGAGCACAATATTTATATTCCAATTGATTTATAATTATAGGGTAAAAATGAGAAAGCAAGCAATTTGTCAGTGACAGTGTGCTGTGACACTTTTGTATTGTTATGTCTGATTTTGTAAGCAAGTAGTTTTTAAGTGAGATGAAACTTGGGGATACGTAAGACAAATCAGACTCCTGAAAGGGATACAGTAGTCTGGAAAAGTTGAAAGCCACTGCACTATGGTAATAATAATTAATAATATAATAATGAGTCTTGGTTTCAGAAGTGACTTGGCAATTACACCACTTAGGTGAAGTGGAAAATGTTACCCCATGTCTAGGCATCCACATTTGAAAATCTGAACCTCAGCATTCTTGCCATTTAATTTTTTTTCCCAATTGCATGTATTTATTCCTTTCAGTGCAGGCAGCCTCAGCACATTGAGATGTGCAAGTGAAACAACCCCACTGCCTTCACTGACAGCGTTTAATGTTACTTCCTTTTTCTTCCTTGCTTATACCACCTAAAAAGAACACCCAGGTTCAATGAGTGACAAATCATTACAGACCGTACAGTGTAATTAAAAAAGCACAGCCATTGATCAGCTGTGAGCTAAACCTGAGACAAAAAAAGTGAGAGACCCAGAATAGCTGGCAAAACTTCTCATTGAATCTGTCTGAAATGGAAGATGTTCTCCCTGCAGGCATGGAGCGCGGCCCATTGTGCATTTCCATTAGAGATACATACTGACTCAGAGCATGCCATTGATGTTGGCCTATTTATGAAAGGCTGTTGAAAGAGGTTTCAGAGTTAATTGAAAAGAGCTGTTTCTGAAGTAAAGTAACTTCAAACAACACGGCTCTGAAATGTGTTTTAATGGACTGGAAATCGGTGAATTTTCCATATTGTGCATGAAATAAAAATGGATGACATGAAATGAAAGCTGCATTGCCATTTGGTGAGATTTCTCTCTCTCTCTCTCTCTCTCTAGTTACTCAATGGGCAGGTGACAGAATAGCTAAACTCAGGACTGATTACAGCAGCATGCACAAGGGTCTGTCAGCATTTTCATTATGTCTCTCTTTTCACAGATGTACAATACAAGCTGCCTACAGAAACGCTGTCACACTTGGAACTCAGTAAATATACAGCACAAGGTCTTAAAGGGATACTTGTCAAATGGCTTTAGGTTGCAAGCCCCTGATTCAAGCAAAGTATCATAAAACATGTAACTCTGACTCTATTATGGAACTTACGTATATATTTAAATGTCAGCATCTGCTTAACTTTTTTCCTAAATCATAGCCATAAGCACATGCTTAACTTTGAGCATGTTCTGAAGTACATACCTGTTAAGCAAAGTGTGTGCTTAAATCTCATGAAACGTAAACATGTATTTAAAATTAAGCCTATACTTAACTACTTTGCTGAATCATGGGCCAGTTGCTGTTCTGTTAAAAAAAAGGGAAAAACAAGTTTTGCTAATCTAAATACAAATAGAAATTATAACACTGAATTTCATCTCTCTTCCAGGGGCTTAAAAGGTGGAGAGAAGGAATGTAATCATTACCCTGCAGTGATATGAATTTAGACAACACTGTATTTGTGCAGAAACTAAAAAGGCCAGATTCGTTACTCTTCATGCTGTCTAATACTTTATGTCTTGAATAATCCCATTGATCTCAGTGGATCTCTTTGGGAAGTAAAATGTTCATCACTGTAACTAGAGCTAGTCAGAAAATGGAATTTCTATCTTGTGGGAAATTCTGACATTTCAAAATTTGTTTTTATCCAAAATCAGGATGAAAATTCAAAATATCAGGACTTTTTTCATGCAGTGTGGGAGCCGTGTTGGTCCCAGGATATTAGAGAGACAGGTGGGTGAGGTAGTATTTTTTATTGGACCAACTTCTGTTGGTGAGAGAGACAAGCTTTTGGAGTTTACACCGAGCTGAAGAAGTCCAATAAAAGATATTACCTCACCCACCTTGTCTCTTAAAAACTTTTTGAAGAATGAAAAATCTAAAAATTTTGATCTGGAAACATTGAAATTACCCTATCAAAATGTTTAACATCAAAACATTACAATATAATATAATATATAACATATACATATAAAATACAATGTATCATTCCCCATATATAATATAATTCCCCATTTCAATTTCAATCCATTTTAAATTTTTTCCATTCAAAATGTTATCAAAATTGATACATTCCTGTGTAACATTTCAATTTGGATAAAATAGCATTTTCTGGCAGAGAAATGTTCCATCAACTTTTTTATTTTAACCTAATCTATGAGTAACTGTCAGGTTCTTAGTAATATATAGGGTGATCAGATAGCAAGTGTGAAAAATTGGGATGGGGGTGGAGAGTAATAGGTGCCTATATAAGAAAAAGCCCCAAATATCTGGACTGTTCCTATAAAATCGGGACGTTTGGTCATCCTAGTAATATACAAGATGTAATCAAACAGTATTGATAGTGGAATAAGTTTAAGATTCTTTCCGTTTTAATAATTGAAATAATTATTATTTTTGTCATCACTATTGTGAATAATTAACACTGATATAGTGTTTTACGTTTGTAAAGCACTTCATAAACACTGGGCCAAATTCACTATGTTACATGTACCCGTAGGGTCCCTATCACCCTAATAATAGAACTCCTGACAAACATGAATTAATTTACCCTTACAACACCCTTGTCACACAGGGAAGTATTATTATCCCCATTTATAGAGATGGGGAATGAGACACAGAGGCTACGTCTTCACTACGGGGGGGGGGGGGGGGTCGATTTAAGATACACAAATAGCATAGCTGAATTCGACGTATCCGAGCCGACTTACTTCGCTGTGAGGGTGGCGGCAAATCGACCTCCGCGGCTCCCCCGTCAACGGTGCTTACTCCTACCTGCGCTGGTGGAGTACAAGCGCAGATTTGGGGATCGATTGTCGCGTCCCGACGAGATGCGATAATTCGATCCCCGAGAGATCGATTTCTACCCGCCGATTCAGGCGGGTAGTGAAGACGTAGCCATAGAGACTAAGGGCCTGATAAAATCCCTATTGAAATCAATGGAAAGGTACACATCCAGCAAAGCACTAATGACAGTATACCCAATATCAAGCTGCCTGGAGAGGCTCATGAACGTGGGTGCCGACCTCAGGGCAGACTGCCACAAACCTGGCACAAACCCCATAATTGTGTGTTCTATAAATAGATTTCACCAACCAAGTATCAAGTGTGAACTTTTAAAGCCCTATAACAGCCTTAACATGGAGTCACAGACCTTGGGCACTCTTGTCTATCCTGCCACCCAGCAAGCCTGCCTTTGTGGTGGACTCTTACACCAAAAATCACAACAATATTCAGGGGACTCCCAGTCCCAAAGGACCAATCACATACCCCAGGTCAATTGTACCTGAGATCTCAAACCAAAGACAAAGCTTGTACTCAATTCTATAGTACTAGCTAAAGATTTATTAACAAAGAAAAAGAAATAAAGGAGTTATTTACAAGGTTAAAGCAGGTAAACATTCACACACAAATAAGATACAGTCTTAGGTTCCAAAAGCTATAATACGCAAGCTCTGTATGCCCTTTAAGGCTAACCCAAGCCATGCAGCATGGGAATCCCTTGCTTATGCTTCGAAATATTTCCCTCTCTGAATTCCAAGCAGCATGGTGAAATCTAGTTCCTTCTCATCAGGCATTTTTATTCCCTTCCCACAGAGTTCAAGCTGATGAGATGAGTTTGCGTGGAGGTGCCCTCTTCATGGATGGGTGGTGGAATGCGGAGAGCAACCAACAAAGTCTTTGTCCTTTGATGTTTTGCAACAGTTCGTTCGGTTTCCATGGGCCTTCTTGTGTGCAAGACCAGCATTTTACGCCAATTACTACATCTTTCCTGATTGATTGCAGGGGTTTAGGTTGCACTCAATATAATTTTATACCATGGGCTACAGATGTTACAAGTGAGATCAATGCACAAGCATTTCATCAAGTATAAACACTAAACACATCTTATTAACTTAACATTTAATTTAACAATGCTAACACACAGGGGAGCCAGGCTGCTTTCTAGGTATGGATTTGTCCGTGTTCAGAGAGGCCTAGGAGCCTTGGTATGAGCTGGCACCTGTTCTGACAGCTGCACAGCCAACTCTCATGATTTTATTATGTGTCTTGCCATATTTGGCATTTTTCTTAAAGCCCCAACTCCTGGAGTCAGGTGATTATGTGCAAATCATTTTTTTAAAGTCAGTTTTCCCCCACATCATGGTTTCAAGGTAAACTCTGAAACTAAGTCCCCAGCACACCCTAAAGGCTCTGAAACCAGAAAGAAACAAATAAAAAGGGGAGAGAACCAACATTGATGATTTGTTAAATCTCGTGCTTTTCATGCCAATTTCATGATGTTTCAGGGTCTGGCTCATGATTTTTGAACTCTTGTAGCTGACAATACTGCTTTAGCATATGCTTCACTTTAAACTTGAACCCAGTGGAAGCTGCAGTTGCTCAACATCTCTGAGAAATCAGGCCATTTTCTTAGATGCCTAAATACAGATTTAGGTGCCGAACTTTAGGTAGCTAAATTTGAAACTGTTGGCCTGTAAAATTAATCTTCCAAATACCTCTGTGGTGTAGGCAAGCAAGTATTATTATAGTCAATTACAGATAGGGAAACCGAGGCACGGCGGTTAAGGGTGGGATTTTCCAAAGCTCCCCATGTTAGCCTAACTCTGCTACAATAGGTGTGGAGTTAAGCTGAATCTGAACCTTTTGTAGATCCCAGCCTGGGTGATTTGCCTAAGACCATGGTGTAAAATGGTGTCGGAACCAGAACTCAGGACCTTCAGTCCTGTGCTCCAACCACTACCTCAGACATCTCCAGAAAGACTAGGTACAGCCTGAGCAGAAAAATGAAACATTTATACATACATTTCATAAGAAACTTTCAGCTTAGTAGTTCATTTAAAATGAACTTGGGTAAACATCAAGGGACAAACGGATCCTGGGTGTAGTTCCACTGGCTACTGTAGATCTACACCAGGGATTAATTTGGTTCCTAAAATTCTGGTTATTTGATGAAAACTCTAAATCTTTGGAGATTCATCAGTCATGAATCACACCCTCTAAGATGGAGAAGATAAAACATCACCTGGAGCCAGTACTAAGACCTGAACATTGGTTTTGTAATATGCTTGGCTGTAAAATTCTGTATAAGTTTTAACTCGTAAGCTGTCTGGGAAGCCTGAGAACAATGAATTACAGTCATCCAGCCAAGATGCAATAAAGATATGAATTAAAGCCTTAGCATCCTTTGGAGACAAGAGTGGCCATAATCTGGCTAGGTCTGGGGATGATAGGATGAGGTCTTGGTGATGTAACCACATGGGCTATCAGCTTGGGACAATGACAATCCCAAGGTTAGAAGCCTTGGTAGCAAGCTGTGCAATGTTCCCTTCAAAGGGAACTGCAGCATTGTTCAGGAGGGAGGAAGTAGCAAACCAGAATGAGCTATGTTTTCTCAGAGTTTAACTTCAGGAAAAATTTCAGACTGAATGTCACCTAGTCATTTAATTGAATCAGAAATTAGTTCCCTAGGGTCAGTTGAGATCGAAACATAAACCTGCGTATATTCAGCATAACAATGTTAGCTGAAATTATGCCTCTGAATGATAGCACCTAATAGAAGTGTAGGGCAAAGTTTCCCTAAAGAGATATTAGAAAAATGTGCTGCCTATTCAATAGACTTTGATATTGGGCGAGATGCTGTTTGCATATTTCAAAGTGAACTGTAAGACCGGATGATTTTCGCACACTCACCAGTCTCTGACCTTCAGATTCCATTACCCTTCTTCAGTAAACCAGAAACATTGACAAAACAGAGCAATTATAAACAGGTGAAGATGGGACCAAATTCCACCGTTGTTTATGAGGGTAGAAATGTACAACTCTACTCCCGTGTTCAAAGATGAAGACAGTGGACTCATCAAAAGCTGACTTCAGGGTGAGCTTTCACATCATGGTATAATATTTGCACAATAATGTACTTTTTTTTTGCACTTTCCTCTGAAATCTCTATCAGCAGCCATGGTCAGAGACTGAATGTAAGACTAGACATCACATTGGTCTGCTGAGCTCTTATATAGCAATTCCTATGTTGCTAGATGTGAACTGGAAATATGATTAGGCAGTTTGGCAGGGTCCAGTAGATGGCAAGATCAGCAGACAATATAACAGAGTATGATAGTCCTGGAGAAGATATGTGCACATGTAAGTGTGTGATCTATAATATTTTTAACTGATTACTGGATTTGTCCTGGTCTGGAATTAAAACCTAGAGAGATCACAAAGTCTAAAACATGTTCCTTACTGTTGGTGCTGAATATATCGGGGAGAAAAAGAAAAAGAAAAGCCTCCAGCACAGACATAAATTTTCATGTGAGGGAATCTAAAAGGGATATCAAAGTGAATATTAAAATCACCCAGGACAACCTTAGAAACCAAATCTGACATCAGCTCTGAAAACTCGGTGGTAATTTCATGGCTGCATGTAAGTGAATGGTACTCTGTTTATATTGTGAGCAAGTCAGATTTTCAAAGCTTTTAAAGAGGAAACTTAGTTCATCATTATTGGGGTTGGCTGTCTGTCATGGCAAAAAGTAGAAGTCATCTTTATTGTTTTTAAAGGAACAAACAATTTTTCAATTAGTATTAAGTTTCTTCACAGGAAATTATTAGAAGGGCAAAGGGAAAATGAAAAATGATTACTTCTACCCTTTGGGTAATTATTTGTCAGCTGAAAGAGGGGGACTGTCCCTGGACATGGATATAAAAGCAGAAGAGCCAAAGAAAGATCTAGAAAGTTAGAAGCACAGAATAGGATTTATTTGCCAAGATTTTTAACTATAGTGGGGAAAGGGATTTTTCCCCACCCTCTCCTCCTTGTGAATCCATGGGTCTTTCTCCAGCCCTAGGGGTTGGTGCACACAAGAGGATGAGTCTACTACAGCATCCATTGAATGGAATTATTCCTTTAGTCAAGTGTTAGACTCTTATGATTGTTACAGCTGAAGTCTTGAGTTCAGTTTGTGCTGATGACTTGTGTAGGGGTTCACCTCATACCGATATGAGGGCTGGGTGCAATTTGTTCTGACGTGTGCAAATGCATTGGAAAACAGCCTCTGCAGAACCAAACTGTGTACAAATCTAGTGGTGGAGCATCTCCAAAACATTTGGCGTATGGATACCTAGTTGACCTATGGAAGACCTCACCAAACTATGTAACCCTTTGCCCTCACACAGCATTAACAGCTGTAAGAACCAATGGTGGATTTGATGATTTGTATGAAGATGCACTTATTCCCATCCCAGCGGATGGCCAGATGTGTGGAAGAATGAGTAGTAGGGAGGGAAGAGAGAGCCTAGAAGTGGCATCTAACAAACTGCAAGGCATTCTATTAAAGTCATTTTATTTTGCTTTTATTTTCTCCAGCTTTGCAAAGTATTTCTTTCCAAAATTCCATGACCAAACTTTCAGATAATTTTGCACAATTAGTGAAAAAGTCCCATTTCACTGTGAAACTCTTGTGAACGGAAAGAGCAGTGTTTAGCTTGCTTGTGATTTGGAGCAGGGACTGTATCTTTCTCTCTCTATGTGCAGTGCCTACCACATTGGGCTCTTCTCTCATTTGAGGCTTCTAGATGTAAAACATACAAATCTGGGTACTGAAGGTCAATGGAGAAACTAGAATTGCAACCATGGTTCATATAAACTGCCTTATTTGTATTTATTCATTTATTTTTAACAAAGCGGTTAGACTACATATAGACAACAGTGTTAGAAACAAGCCCTGGTTTTTAGAACATACCCTCGGAGTTTTAGTAAGATTGCACTTAACAGTTAACCTGTTAACTTGAAGCACAAATTTTGCTTAAATGAAATATGTTTAAGGCCATCATCCACAACAATGAAGACACATCCCCTACTCTTAATACTTGGGCATTATTCTCAATGGGTGAAATTCATTCCTGTGCAAAAGACCATCATGAGGCCTGGGCAGCACTTACGGCTTTGGAATAGGTCATTATCTATGCGTCTGACCAAGTGGGTATTCACCCACGAAAGCTTATGCTCCAATACATCTGTTAGTCTTAAAGGTGCCACGGGACTCTCTGTTGCTCATTATCTATATTCCCCAACTCACCCCTTTGCTGTTTCCCATCTTTTTCACGGCTCGCAGACTCCCTGAAAGGCATTCAGTGGTGTTAACAGCTGATTAGCTACTCTTATGAAGATTGATCTCTAAACAGCAGAGGAAAATTCACAAACCTGTTTTGGTCCTCAACAATCCTGTGTACTCTGAGCTGATCTTCCTTCAACTGGCCTGACATGCCAGAAGTATGGAAATGTCAAAAGAAACAGGAATCAACAGGGTGAAGGGATTTAGGTTCTTTTTGTTTATTCACACATGGCTTAGTAGGATGGCATTTCTCTGGGGAAAGGATATGTCTCTGTTACAAGAGTCCTCTTAAAAAGTTCACTATGACTCTGCATAGGCAGACCCAGGTGATTCTGCAGAGCCCCGTTGATACAGACTTCTCCCTCCATTTGAGAACCCTGAGTTGTCAGGTTCTTCTGTGGCATGTCTTTCATGAGGGCAAACTCAGCTCAGCCAGTCCTATAGGCCCATTTCAGGAAAGAATACTTATTCAGCGCAATTCTTAGGCATACATGCTTATGTCCCAAGTAAGTTGAGTCAAATGTATTTTTCACTAAATTATCTGTTGCAGCCACTTTATAGTGCATGAGGGTGCATTTTGTTCTGCAGAAGGTAAAAAACAAAACAGAATGAGCTAGGTGAAAAGGGATGGGACGGGTTGGGAGAGATAACACTCTTTTGAATTTTTAAATGAAGACATAGGCCTGGTCTACACTAGGAGGTTATGTCGAATTTAGCAGCGTTAACTCGAATTAACCCTGCACCCGTCCACACAACGAAGCTATTTATTTCGACATAGAGGTCTCTTTAAATCGATTTCTGTACTCCTCCCCGATGAGGGGAGTAGCGCTAAATTCGACATGGCCATGTCGAATTAGGGTAGGTGTGGATGGAATTTGACGCTAATAGCTCTGGGAGCTAGCCCACAGTGCACCACTCTGTTGACGCTCTGGACAGCAGTCCGAGCTCAGATGCTCTGACCAGCCACCAGCCACACAGGAAAAGCCCTGGGAAAATTTGAATTCCTTTTCCTGTCTGGGCAGTTTGAATCTCATTTCCTGTTTGGACATCGTGGCGAGCTCAGCAGCACTGGCAACGATGCAGAGCTCTCCAGCAGAGGTGACCATGCAATCGCTGAATAGAAAGAGGGCCCCAGCATGGACTGATCGGGAAGTCTTGGATCTGATCGCTGTGTGGGGCAATGAGTCCGTGCTTTCGGAGCTGCAATCGAAAAAACGGAATGCGAAGATCTACGAAAAGATCTCAAAAGCCATGACGGAGAGAGGATACAGCCAGGATGCAACGCAGTGCCGCGTGAAAATCAAGGAGCTGAGACAAGGGTACCAGAAGACCAAAGAGACAAACGGACGCTCCGGATCCCAGCCCCAGACACGCCCTCCCCCGCCACAAAGTCACATAGCCCCCACACACAGAGTCCCAAAAAGGAGAGGTGGTAGGCTCCATTGAAACAACCAGTCCACCACTGCGGACCACTCTTGGAGCAGGAGCCTGTCATTCCTCGAGTTTAGAAGCGTCCTTTCTATCACTACACCAGCTCCCCACCACAGTCTGCATCCCAGTTTCAACACTTTACCACAAAATCCTTAATAAAGAAAACGGTGTTAATGAACAAAGTTTCATTTATTTTATTTGTAAAGGTGTGTTGGAAGGGGGGGAAGGGGGTTGGTAACTGGAGAGGATAGTCAACATTAACTGGGTAAAGAACCGGGGGCAGGTTCAGCTTCTGTTTAAACAAACTTAATAGTCACAGGTTACCCTGCTCACTCTGGAACCTAGCTTTCAAAGCTTCCCGGATGCACAGCGTGTCCCACTGGGCTCTTCTAATCGCCCGGCTGTCTGGCTGGGCGTAATCAGCAGCCAGGCGATTTGCCTCAACCTCCCACACCGCCATAAATGTCTCCCCCTTGCTCTCACAGAGATTGTGGAGCACACAGCAAGCTGCAATAACAATGGGGATATTGGTTTTGCTGAGATCAGAGCGAGTCAGTAAGCTTCTCCATCTCCCCTTCAGACGTCCAAAAGCACACTCCACCACCATTCTGCACTTGCTCAGCCGGTAGTTGAAGAGTTCTTTTTCACTGTCTAGGGTGCCTGTATAGGGCTTCATGAGCCAGGGCATTAGCGGGTAGGCTGGGTCCCCGAGGATCACTATAGGCATCTCCACATCCCCAACAGTTATTTTGTGGTCCGGGAAGTAAATACCTTCCTGCAGCCATCTAAACAGACCAGAGTTCCTGAAAATGCGAGCATCATGAATCTTGCCCGGCCATCCAATGTTGATGTTGGTAAAACGTCCCCTATGGTCCACCAGTGCTTGCAGCACCATTGAAAAGTAGCCCTTTCGGTTAATGTACTGGCTGGCCTGGTGGTCCGGTCCCAGGATAGGGATGTGAGTTCCATCTATAGCCCCACTGCAGTTTGGGAATCCCATCGCAGTGAAGCCATCTATGATCACCTGCACGTTTCCCAGGGTCACTACCTTTGAGAGCAGTAGCTCAATGATTGCGTTGGCTACTTGCATCACAGCAACTCCCACGGTAGATTTGCCCACTCCAAATTGGTTCGCGACTGACCGGTAGCTGTCTGGCGTTGCAAGCTTCCAGAGGGCTATGGCCACTCGCTTCTGGACAGTCAGGGCTGCTAGCATCCGGGTGTCCTTGCGCTTCTGGGCAGGGGACAGCAACTCACAAAGTTCCAGGAAAGTTCCCTTATGCATCCGAAAGTTTCGCAGCCACTGTGATTCATCCCAGACCTGCAGCACTATGCGGTCCCACCAGTCCGTGCTTGTTTCCTGGGCCCAGAATTGCCATTCCACAGCATCAACATGACCCATTGCCACCATGATGTTCACGGCGCGGGGTCCCGTGCTTTGTGAAAGGTCTGTGCCCCTCTCAGACTTAATGTCCTCACCGCGGTGCCGTAGCCTCCTTGCCTGATTTCTCAGCATCTGGCTCTGAAAAAGGTGGATGATAAGGTACGAGGTGTAGACAACGGCCATAACTGCAGCAATGATCGCAGCGGGCTCCATGCTTGCAGCGCTGTAGTGTCCGCGCTGTCAATCACCAGAAAAGTGCACGAACTGATTGTCGGCCGGCGCTTTCACGGAGGGAGGGCGGGAGTGAGGGTTGAATGACGACAATTACCCAAAACAACCCTCGACACATTTTTTGCCCCAGCAGGCATTGGGGGCTCGACCCAGAATTCCAATGGGCAGTGGGGACTGCGGGAACTGTGGGATAGCTGCCCACAGTGCACCGCTTCCAATGTCGACGCTTGCCCCGTTAATGTGGACTCACAAAGTCAAATTACTGTCCTTAGTGTGGATACACACGTTCGACTTTGTAATATCGGTTCCACAAATTCGCTTTAAGTAAAATCAGACTACTCTCGTAGTGTAGACATACTCTAAGATTACACCCATTTTGTGTTTGCTTTCCATGAATATTCTGTTGAGTAAATTTACTAGGGGAAACCTAACGTAGATATTAGAAAATATTTGTGCATTGTCACAAGCATTCACATCAGCAATCTGATTCTAAGAGACACGCTCGCCCAATTAAGGATCAGAAATATGCCAAGTAACATTGGTGTCCAGTCAGAAGAGAGCATAATTCAAATGTATGCACCAAGTTACTTAAGAATTAGCCCCAAACTGAGAAATATTCACAGACATTCCAGGTTGTTCATTTTGCGCAAATAATTTTTTTTTTAAATGCAATGTTTTCACTGACAATTTGCAAACAGAAAATTAGGTAAAAAGTTAAATAAATGAGTCATTAAAAATTATAGCTAGATAGGAAACTAGATGCCTTTGAAAATAAATGCCAACAAAAGATTCTGGACTTTGGATGGAGAGACTTTATTATCTACAAGGAGAGACAAGAAATTACCAACTAGCAGCTCGTCTCCACTAGATGTGGAAGGAAGCATTGGACAAATTTGTGGCATGCATTCCAGATGCTAACATACAGACTCCCACGTGAAGCTGTTAAATGTGAAGCAACTCATGTGAGGAAACAAGGATGCCCAAGAGAAACCTTAAGAAGAACCCTTAGCAGGGATGGCAGAATAGTGGATCACAGAGCAGAATAAAGCAGCAGCTAATGACAGAAAGGGATGGAACAGAGTGGTTTCCTTCCTGTGTGAAAAGGATGTAAGAAATAAGTAACACTAATCTATGATGATTGCATGTTACTTATCCTTTCTCTGCACAGCATGTGAGTATATACCAATCCACTTGAATTGCCCATGACCTACACACACTAATATGTGTGTGTTTGTTTCTAACTAACTATAATTCTCCTTCAGTTGCTGATTTTGTGTGAAATTATCTGTTTCTTCTACCTCTAGCCTGAAGGGTTAATCACATGACTCCTTTCAGAACCACTGCCAAATTTATCGGCGCTACTGTTTCATAGCGGTAGATGAGTAATATACTGTTTCCCTCCTCCGCCCACCAAGGCAGCTTGTTTTGAAGTTAGAGGTAGGAAGTCTGCTAAATTAAAATCAGGGCAATGTGCTAAAGGTAGCTCTCCTCCCTATAATCTGACTTTCAGAGACATACCCTAAACACTATGTTCTTTTATCAGTGACATAAGGATTAAAACACAACCATTTTTCCAGCTGCCTTGGAAGGGAACTCAGGTACAATGAAGTGCAGATAGGTCATATTTTTAAACTGAAGATTGATTGTCAACAGTCTTTACAAAAAGCTTCTGTATACATCTAGAGGTAGGTGAACAGTTGTGGATAGGAGCCAAATCCTCTGCTGATGTGAACTGGCATAGGTCCATTGATCCTATCCAACATCTCTTCTCCTCCCTATGCAGCTATCCATATCTAGAACTGATGTCAAAACAAAGTTAATTAAGATTTCTATGTGTTCAGATGTGGGTTTTTTCACTTGCAGTTCAAGACCAGGACTATTACCAGAAATAAAACCACCAAAATATCATGCAAAACAGGGGCTGTATTTTCAGTTAAATTGAGAAGAAGGTCTGCAAGAAATCTTGGGGGAAGAGGGGGAGGCCACTTTGCACCAAATGTCCTGGCCAGTTTTGCATGAGAAAAACTGTGGCCTCTAACACCGAACAGTAGAATTTCCAAATGGAAAATAATTTGCAGATGCAAACTAAGCACAAAGGAGGTTCCTGTGTTCAAATCTTCTCCGTTGTATGGGTCAAACCATAATGTGCAAACATTGGGTGCGTGCTGATTTTGCACCTGCTCAACTGAAGACCAAATTGAGGTCACTTCGAAAGTTTAACCCAAAGAGGGGGGTAGCTCAGTGGTTTGAGCATTGGCCTGCTCAACCCAGGGTTGTGAGATCAATCCTTGAGCAGGCCATTTAGGGATCTGGAGCAAAAATCTGTCTGGGGATTGGTGCTGCTTTGAGTAGGGGATTGGACTAGATGACTTCCTGAGGTCCCTTCCATCCCTGACATGCTATAGTCTGGTTACATGTTAGACATATTTCCACCCATATAAGAATGGCTTTTTGGTTAAACACTGGACTGGGAGTAAGGAGATTTGGGTTTAATTTCTGACTCTGCCACAAGCAACCTGTCTAGCCATGGGCAAGTCAATTAATCTCGCTCTGCTTCAATTCCCCAAAGGCAATACTAATCCTTCCTTTCTCCTTTTGTATATTTTGTCTATTTAGCCTGCAGGCTCTTAAGAGCAAAGACTGTCTCTTACTGTGTGTGTATACAATGCTTAATATAATCGAGCCCTGATATTGGTTGGGTCCTTGGTGCTATCATAATGACAATAGCAAATAATTAATCCTAACTGCCCTATTTATTCCCACATGTGTACTATCATGGACACAAATAAAGTTCTATCTCACTTCTACAATCTGTAGCTAAGGTGTGATGCAAAACCTTTTGGTTCATTGTCCGATGTGAATTTATAAAAGACTGAAAAAAGTGGATTAAAAAAAAAAGAGATGTGATTCAATTGAATGCTCTGAAAGCAAGAATGCAGATGAACATGGGATGGACTGCAGTGTCTCTGAGGTCACCGCTGGAAGCTGGTTCAGGCATGTGAATTTTGTTTGAAATGAGTTTGACAATCTTGAACAACACTTTTGAGCAAGAACATAAAGACCTTCGTCATGCACTAAAAATGCTACAAGGGGTGGGGTACATTTTCTGGAAGAAAGGAACTGACAACTGTGTTATATTGCATGACAACTTGACCCTAAGCTGAAAAGGATTTGAATGAATGTGTTGACAAAGTTATTGAAAAAAAATGTACTTCTGGTTTAGAATAATAACTAGCTCTTATATAGTGCTTTTCCTCAGTAGATCTCAAAGGGAAGGTCAGTACCATTATTCCCATTTTACAGATGGGGAAACTGAGGTAAGAGGTGAAGTAACTTGTCCAAGGTCACCTAGCATGTCAATGGTAGAGTCAGGAATAAAACCCGGACCTCTTAAGTCCCAGTGCAGTGTTCTATCCACTAAAGAGGAGGACTCCACTGGCTACAACACCTCATAGAATAGATGGCGCTTTGGTAGCATTAGAAAACCTACTTTGATTACTCTTACCTGGAATATGCCAGACAGTCATAATATGGGACTGATCAAGTTTGAAACAGATGAGTCCAGTTGTGAAATTCAGCTCCGAATCAATCCAGCACTGGTAATGGATGGAGACCTACTTGTTACGAACAGAATTCATTCCACCATTTTTACTTAAATAAGCACTTAACCATTGTGCTTGCTACTTAAAAAAAAAATCTAAGGCAATTCCAAGACATAAATCTTTGGCAATATTACAAAGCCATAATAAAGAATCTACAATTTGGGGCCTGATCAAAGCCCTCTGAAGTCAATGGAAAGACTCATTGACTTCAGTGGGTTTGGGACCAAGTACATAGGGACCATTTCCACAAGATGCTTTCTTAACACCTCATAAGAGGCTCTCAGGACCTTCATGAATTGAGGCTCATAGGCCCAAATTCTGGAGATTTACACGCATACTTAAATGTGTACATATCAGTAGTCTGTTGATTTCAGTGGGTCTATTTGCATGAATAAAATTAAGTCTCCTCTTGCTTTGAATTAGTTCAACTGAACTTCTCACTTGTGTAAAGCTAAGCCCATGTGTGAGTCTTGGCAGAAGCAAGATGCAAATCACCAATTTCTGTTACCATCCTGAAAATAAGCCATATTTTATCCTTATACCTGTCTTTTTAGCCAGAGGAGAATCTGGGGGGTAAATTTCAGATTAATTGGACAAGCCACTTTTGAGATATCTGCCTTTGAAAAATGTATATTCATTTTCTTTTAGTCTTCCAACAATTCTTGTTAAGCATATATCTCAAAAACTGTTTTCTCTAAACGTATAAGCAGATTATGTAATACACAGAATTTATATAGAACTTTACATCATGTAAGTGCTAACCAAACACCAATTAATTGCTCTTCATAATTCTCCTGTGAGATAGGTAAATATTATTATCCCCACTTTACACAGGGTGAAATTTCCAGATGCCTAAATGAGAGATACATCAGTTTAATTTAAGGTATGATTTTAAATGGATTTAGTTAAACCGGTGTAAACCTGTTTACAGACAACTTAGGTCTGGTCTATACTACCCGCCTGAATCGGCGGGTAGAAATCGACCTCTCGGGGATCGATTTATCGTGTCCCATCGGGACGCGACAATCGATCCCCGAATCGGCGCTCTAACTCCACCAGCAGAGGTGGTAGTAAGCGCCGCCGACAAAAAGCGGCAGAAGTTGATTTTGCCGCCGTCCTCACAACGGGGTAAGTCGGCTGCAATACGTCGAATTCAGCTACGCTATTCACGTAGCTGAATTTGCGTATCTTAAATCGACTCCCCGCTGTAGTGTAGATGTACCCTCAGTGTGGTTTAAACCAGATTTATTACAGTTTAGTTTAGCTTGATTAGGAATGGGTTTAAGTTAAATCAAAATAAGCCACTCTTAAACCACAATATGAGTATCCACACATGGGTTTGTACAGGTTTAACTAAACTGGTTTAATTAAATCAGAGCAGGTTGGTGTTTAAATGAGGCCTGAGATGCTAAGGGGTTAAGGCTTAAATTTTTAGTGCATCCACTTAGACACTGCATCTAAGCAACAGTGCATGACCATTTCATGATTTCCTATTTTGCTTATTGTAGCTAATATCAGCCTATTCTGTGCTGTTTATTCTAGCAATAGTCACATTTTGTCATTTTATATAAAGTTCAAATGCCACAGGCCCTTCAGACATTGTCTGCTCTGCACACATGGTGAACCCACCTTTAAAAATGTTCCTCATAAATCTTTCCCGTCACCTTAGTTTTGCAATCATTAAATTGGGGTGGGAGGGGGGAGAGGCGAAAGGAATCCTCTTACAGTCTATTCCAGGCTCAGTTTTATAACAATTCTCAATTTCTCCTTTTTTACTGATTTTTTTCTCTTTTACTCTAAGTCATCTTTTTACATTGCAAACCCAAGTTATTATTTCCTGGAGGTTTACAGAGGAAACCTCAGATTGTCAGTTCGTTTAATGTCACTTCACTTTATGCTTCATGCCAGTTTTAAAGCTCAGCAAGAATTGACAATGCGAGCCTTTCACGGCATCAGCTGACTGTGCGCTCTTTGACAGCAAGATTTCAAATCAAGGATTTAATAAACTAGTAGCTATTCCAGTTAGCAGGGAAATGTTCTTTCAATTCCACCACTTAAGGAACATCAAACAGACCTCAGCTGTACAGTTAAGATTATAGCTAAATCTGAAATACAGCGTATTTGCATGCACGGGTTTGACTGCAAGAGGAGAGGGTGTGAAAACATAATTTATCTTCTTAAAATAAAGGTGTGCATGTGTGTGTGTTTAAATAAGTGAGAGATCAGAGGTGATACAGAAGATGGTGTAAGTTACCCACTGGTAAAAGTGTATAGGTAGGTGTAAAGGTGAGTCTAACGTGCTGTAACTTACATGTTGAGTGGGCTGGAAAAAAAGTTACACTCATTCAGATAAGTCTAAACTAGAGCAATTTCCAGTGCCTTCAGAGTTTAGTTTACAGTAAATTAAACTCAGTTCCATTACCTTACACCCTTACTACATTTACTTACTGACCTATATCTTTCCCCAGCTCACACATCACCTCTGAATTTGGCCCAAGGCTCACAGACCCTAGAGGTCAGTTTGCAGGAGGAAAGAAAAGAAGCACTTGTGAAGCGTTGACGGGCAAAGGGAAGAAGCCCAGTGAAAGTCCCCATCCATAGAAGTCAATGAAAAGGCTCTTGAATGTGTGTCTCTTTGTGCTGTGTCACACCGTCATCTCGCTTCCAATCAGAGTGGAGCATGATGCATTCTAGGAACAAGTGCAAACTCTTACAGTTAATCTGCAGACATTGTTCTGTGGTACTGATGCAATGGGAAAATTGCAAGTACAATCGGCCTCAAACTCATATTTCCACATGTTCTCTCATGGTCGAATTGAGCTGGTGTCCAGGGCTGAGTTATAAAATATACAGGAGTATGAGCGGAAGCGGTTTTCTTTGGTTGGTTGCATGTGTTTCATTGTTTCTGTAATTATACTGTAGCTAGTGCATTTTTGTATGAGATTTACAAGGGTCTCCAAGGTAGTTGTTTGGGGGAGGACAATAACCTTTGTATGAGGTATTTTCTATAGGTCATTGTTGGGCAGGGTACTAGACTCTATGAGGCATTGCTCCCTTCTGGCTTGGCAATCCTATGAGTCTTCCACACTATAATAAATGCATTTAAGCAGTGTATAAAATATTCCCTATTTTAAAATTACATTTTGGCAGGTCAGCAGGAAATAAAACATTTCTTTGTTTTCTTCTTTAGGGTTAGATTGTGACTTTAGGAACAGCCTTGAGTTGAGGTCATGCATTAGACCAGCGGTTCTCAAACTGAGGGTTGGGACCCCAAAGTGGGTCACGACCCCATTGTAATGAGGTCACCAGGGCTGGCATTAGACTTGCTGGGACCCAGGGCTGAAGCGTGAGCCCCACAGCCCAGAGCCAAAGCCCAAGCCCACCGCCTGGGGCCAAAGCCAAATCTTGAGCCCCACTGCCTGGACCCGAAGCCCAAGGGCTTCAGCCCTGGGTGACGGGGCTCGAGTTTTGTGTTTGGCCCCCCTGCCCAGGGCGGTGGGATTCGGGCAGGCTCCGGCTTTGGTCCCCCCTCCTGGGATCGTGTAGTCATTTTTGTTGTCATAAGGGAGTCATGGTGCAATGACGTTTGAGAACCCCTGGGAGGCATTGTGCTTCCGGGACACCCCTCCGATTCACAATTTCATCCCTGGTTCCCTCTGCCCCTTGCTCTAGGGGAGGAACAAGGAACTTTGCATCTTTCTGTGGAGCAGTGTATGCCTCCCTTTACAGCTGGTTAGCTGTTCTGGCTGGCAAGTAATGAGGGAGGTAGGGGCGGGATCCAAAGCACTTCCCATTCACTACCCCTCTTTGTGGCTCTGACTCGCCCCCCCTCCCAACTCCTTGGTCTTTTAGAATCTCCAAACTGTGTTAACCCACCACAGCCTGATGGCAACCATGGCTCCTAGGATATGGACACCTCTGTCCATCTCCCTAGACTGACTCTGGCCAGAACCGCTTCACCCTTCAGCAGCTCTCCTCAAAATTACAGGGGTTCTCTTCTCCATGGGGAAGTCTGTGTAAAATTGCCCTCTCTGATCACTCTGGCCTGCCTCATTTGCTGTCTAGGTAGCAGCTCCCCTTCCTGGGTCCAGATCTTTCTGGGAGAGCTTGCCTGTTCAGAAATGCCTCTCCTGCTCCAGGCAGCTACCCCTGCTTTTTAAGACAGTTTTCTCCAGTTTATCTCTACACCCAATAGGGGTTGGTAAAACAATTTCCTTCTCCACCCTCCAAGGGATTGTCTATTAAATAAAAGAAGACCCTTAGTAATTAATGACTGTCTTCAAATGCTTCATGACCTAGCTCACATACCTCCTTTCACACATCAGATTGCCTGGTTGTATCTAGTTTTGGTCAGTCCCCTTGTTAAACCCCTCAAAGCCATTTTCTTTTACCAAGAAATATGAATTATGGGCAGGTCTATCACAGCCTTCTCCGCACTCACATCCTCACAGGAGGTAATACTGGGCAAGCAGCCCCTACTCTCCCCACCATGTCTGGAGTCACAAACTCAGTAGGGATTGTGTACCAGGGCAGTCAGTGGTGCAGGAACGAGAGGTGCTGGGGGTACTACCACACCCTCGGCTTCAAGGAGTAATAATAAACACCAAATATATGGTTTATATCAGCACTCCCACTATAAACATTGTGCCAGCACCCCTGAGAACAGTGACAATCTTACCCTAGAAGTCTGATCCTGCCAAGTGCCCACAACTCTTCCTAGAAGATTCAGTGAGAGTTGAAAGTGTCCTGTTCCTTCCCATAACTATCCTCCCATGATACATTTTTGAAAAATTCAGATTTAACCTTTCCCGGGAATCCTAAAAAGGATTGTTTTTTTTTTTTTCAGGGACTCCAGTGCATTGTCCCCACTCTTCCACCAAAATACTTAATACCAGCTTTTGTTGGACACTAGCATTTCTACCTCGGCACATAGTAGCTTATTAGTTAGTCAATTAGGCGGGCTAATTAAATGAGTTTGTATGAGCGGGGGCTCAGACATGCCTGGAAAATGTGGGTAGTGCTGCTTTCCCACTCAAGGGAGTAGAAACCAACATGTCTGGAAAGTAGTCATTGGTGACACTACACTCTAACCTTGTAACCAGAACCACCATTGTTCTTAAAATGCACAGAACAAAGCTGCCTGCTGGAGAGGTTGGCCCAGCTTCCCTTTTGAATGATCAGTTCTATAGAAATCCCAATGAGCAGAGATGCTTATGATGATTAGTTGGGAATTGGTCCTGCTTTGAGCAGGGGGTTGGACTAGATGACCTCCTGAGGTCCCTTCCGACCCTCATATTCTATGATTCTATGATGGCACATTGCCAAGAATCTTCAGAGGTAAATTAAAACACTGCAGGCCAGGTTCTCTAGTCGGGTTAAGCTGTGCTTGGTGCAAGACCAGGGAGGATGGGGCAATGATGGCTTTCAGTATCTTTGTACTGTATCTGAGCCAGATAAGGTCTGGGCTGGCTCCTACTATGTGTTTAAGTAGCCCTAAGGGATGCTGTATCTTGCACCAGCTACTTATGGCCCCAAGGGGCTGCTCCAGCAGCCAAGAATCAACTGGGTATAGCAGCATTCCCGCCTCTTTCCCTTTCTTCCAGCTATTCCTCCTCCCCCAGGAGCAACACAAAGCTCCTGCAGTGAGGGACAGAAGCTGTTCCTGCGTATTTTATAACATGACAGTTGAGAGCAGTGAGAATATCACACAAATAATTGATTCCAAAACAGATACTCACATTAAATAGCATCTTGCCTTACAAGTCGTACCACTGAACTCAGCAGAACAAGTTGTGGAGTAACGTGCAACTTGACATCAGTGAGAGGATCAGAAACCGATATTCAGTGGCTAATTCTTGATCTGCGCAGTCACCCCATGCTGGTGCCTCTGGTCAGCCACCACAAAGAATTAAAGGAGTAAAAAGCTCTCTTACTTCTGATACTACACTGCACAGAGTACACCATATTCAACCCTCAACACCTACATGTTTTATTGGTCCTACAAAACCCAGGAACCATGTTACATATCCTTGGGAACCATCTACTGGCAGCTTGTATAGTAGCAAACTATTGGTACATATACAGACACATAACTGTATTATTTCTGTTTCCCAACTGGATGTCTTATGCATAACACAAATTGCAAACATTGCCACCGAAGGTCCAATTCGAACATCATACTCTCTTGAGTACAACATTGTTTTTGTATGCCAGCTGAATAATTTACATAACTAGGCAACACATTGTAAAGTGAGAATTTTAGAATAAAATATACAATTTGAAATTCGCCCATGTGAGTATTAGAACATTCAAGCTTGAAATTAACTTTTTGTCTCTGTCCTAGTGAAAGGACACGCATGCAAAGGTTTGTGGAAAGCAAACACAAAGGGGTGGTGAATATGCTCACATTGAAAATGGCTTTGGAACTCAGATAATATTTATGGAGAAAAAAAATCATTTACGTCTAGCCAGGACACAAAGATATAGGAATTGATGATGAAAAAACGCAGCTGTCCACAAGCACAATTCTTCTGCCAGTTACGTTCATGGCAAACTCCTATGGATGTCAACAGGAGCAGGACTGAGCCCCTGCATTTCATATAGACCAGAAGAAATAAACATACGGTCCATATTCCCTGTCAGTGTGGAACTGTTTCTCTTTTTACTATTATTGCTTAGTTCTGCTATGAATCAGTCCTGGGTGACCCTGGGCAAGTCACTTAGTTGTAAGGATAAATGCATTAAAAATGGTGAGGCGCTCAGATACCATGGTGATGGGAGACAGAAAAGTACCTAAGATGATAAATATTCTTCATTGTTATGGCTTGCCCAGTTTTAAATTACTCAAGTGATACTTCTCAGCATCCACTATAATACTGTAGATCTCACTGTTAAGAAATGCAAATAGGTGTGTGCATGGTTAGTAGTTCCTATGGGAAGTATATTCAGTGGGACAGATCCTCAGCTGGTGTACATCAGTGTCACCTCTTGCTGAAGTCAATGGAGACGTGCCAATGTACACCACCTGAAGATCTGGCCCAATATATATTTCTCTGCCCATGGCTGGGATTTTCAATGGAGCCCAAGGGAGTTAGGCACCCAACTCCTTTGAAAATTGCAGCTATAGAAGATATTTATTTTTACGTGTGTTTTAAAACAGTTAGTGCCCCTTGCACATTGAGATAATATGGCCCTTTTTCATGAAATACTTACTCTTGAAGTGGATGTTACACTGCAACCAGAACTGTAAGTTGCACATTGTTATGCACTGAAATAGCAGCTGTCACCTGGCTTTAGTATAAACGGAGTCTCATTGCACCTGAGTTCACTAAAGGCCAGATCTAAAGCCTATTTAATTCTATTGACTTCAATGGAATGTGGACCAGGCCCTATAAGCAGTTTCTCATATAATTCTTTGCAAGGTTTTTGAATTCAGGAATTGAGACCCTGTCCAGTTTAGAAAGGATTTGTCAGTATAGCTGTACTGGGAAAGTCTCCTCTTTTCTGCACTAGAAAGGCAAACCCTCCTATATGGAGATGAGGCTTATACCGGCAGAAGAGTTCTTTTGCTCATGCAACTGATACCATTTCCCTGAACAACGTAAGTTATACCATCAAAAAGACTTTTTTGCCCATATAAATAAAGAACATAAGAACAGCCATACTGGGTCAGACCAAAGGTCCGTCTAGCCCAGTATCCTGTCTTCCAACAGTGGCCAATGACAGATGCTTCAGAGGGAATGAACAGAACAGGTAATCATCAAGTGATCCATCCCCTGTCGCCCATTCCCAGCTTCTATGTCTACACTAGGGCTATTGCTGGCACAACTATGTTGGTCAGGGCTGTGATTTTTTCCCACATTCCTAACTGACATAGCTATGATGGCAAATCTTTTAAGTGTAGACCAGGAGTTTGTTTTCCTGTCAGCCCTTGTTGCGATTTTTCCCCCTCCAACTCATGCTCTTTTGGGAACGCCTTGCTCTGTTATGCCCTGAAACACAAAGCATTAATGGGCTTTTAGAGAGTGCCAACACATGGCGGAGGTGGCTACCAACTCTGTTTTCCATAAAACTGGTGTTAATAGGCTCTAGAGGAGTCTCTCAGTAAAGAACTAGGGACTTCAAGCATTTATTAACTGACTTGATTCTCCTAGAAGTATCCAAAGCGGAAAACCCTAAATCTGGAGAAAAGCCACGTTTGTAAACACAAACGAGAAGCTACTAATTAAATATTTTTACAGTTCAAGTTAGACGTGTGACCTTGTAAAAGTTGACGAACTGCTATTGTGTTTTCATCTAACCTGTTTGTTACCGTGTTTGTTAAGTGGCTCAAAAGAGAAATTGCTGAATGCCTGTGGAATCACGCTGCTGCAAGAGTTAAAACTATAGGTCTGTGTGCACTTGGGGGGGTTATGTTGTAGATCCTGCTGCCTTTTTTTGAAAAAAAAAAAAAAAGAATAGGTGAAATAATAAAATAATGAAATGAGAAAAGCAGTTTGCATTATTTTGCTCTTACAATAACATTGTTGAGGCCATTCTGCTTGTTGTTATTGAGACTTTTGGAGATTGTTCAGGTGACAATGGTAATAAAAGAATTTATTATTTATTTATGTATTGGTCTGGCAACCTCATTTCAGGGCTTTGGGTAAGAGAGGTTATTTCTGGACTTGATTAACAATTAACTCGAAATAGCTGACCTAGCATATTAGAACAGCAATGATGTAATTGAGCTGGCCTCTGAAAATGGCAGGTTGGAAAATTGCATGCCACATTTCTCAAAGGCAATGATTGTAACTCCCTGGTAGGGATGGGGAAAATGCTGTGGAAAATATATGATTGCTCGCCGTTTCCCCTCTGCCCCCTCCAGAACCTTCAGCCATTCCTACATCTGAACTCAAATCTAGCCACTTCAAGATTCTAAAAAGCTCTGACTGACACAGGAGGCTGAAGTGTCAATGTCTCACTGCCAGGCTGTCAAGGCTGCTTCCCCACTTTTGAACTTTAGGGTACAAATGTGGGGGCCTGCATGAAAACTTCTAAACTTAACTACCAGCTTAGATCTGGTCCGCTGCCACCATCCCAAAGCTAGTTCCCTTCCCTGGGTAGTCTTGAGAGACCTTCACCAATTCCCTCGTGAATACAGATCCAAACCCCTTGGATCTTAAAACAAGGAGAAATTAACCATCCCCCTCCTTTCTCCCACCAACTCCTGGTGGATCAAGATCCAAACCCCTTGGATCTAAAAACAAGGAAAAATCAATCAGGTTCTTAAAAAGAAGGTTTTTAATTAAAGAAAAAGGTAAAAATCCTCTCTGTAAAATCAGGATGAGAAAATAACTTTACAGGGTAATCAAACTTAAATAGCTCAGAGGACCCCCCCCCCCCCTCTAGCCTTAGGTTCAAAGTACAGCAAACAGAGATAAACACTCTAGTAAATGGTACATTTACAAGTTGAGAAAACAAAGATAAACTAACACGCCTTGCCTGGCTGTTTACTTACAAGTTTGAAATATGAGAGACTTGTTCAGAAAGATTTGTAGAACCTGGATTGATGTCTGGTCCCTCTCAGTCCCAAGAGCGAACAAACTCCCAAACAAAGAGCACAAACAAAAGCCTTCCCCCCACCAAGATTTGAAAGTATCTTGTCCCCTTATTGGTCCTTTGGGTCAGATGCCAGCCAGGTTACCTGAGCTTCTTAACCCTTTACAGGGAAAAGGATTTTGGAGTCTCTGGCCAGGAGGGATTTTATAGTACTGTACACAGGACAGCTGTTACCCTTCCCTTTATAGTTATGACACAGGCTAAAGCCCCAGTTCTGCAAAAAGACCTACCTGTGAGGACAATTAGGTCCACAAAGAATCATGTTGACTTCAAGTCAATGAGAGTGTTCATTGTGAGTAAAGAAACTGAATAAGTATCTCAGGATTTGGTCCTAGGTGTTCATTGTTTCACAAATATTGATGCATTACCTTTTAGCATTCAGTTATCCTGAATAGTACACAGTTGCACTTTATACCCATCCCTTTCAAAGGGAATGTGTTAAACCTAAAAAGTAGAGCTGGTCAAAAAAAATTCCATCAAAACTGTTTTTCAACAGAAAATTGGGTTTTTACTAAATACATTTTTTTGCAAAAGGGATCTGCTTTCTGTGGGGGAAAAAATCATTTTCTGTACCAAGAAAATGCCTGAAAACGAAAATATTTTGTCCACAACCAAAATATTTTGGATGAAAACCAAACTATTTTGATTCAGATATTCTCCTGTGGTGCCTCATGGGAGTTGTATTTGAATTTCTTCTGTGTGCTGGTCTCCCCAGCCAGATGACATCTCCCATGATGCACCATGGCCTGGGACCCCATGATGCAACCACCTTGCTTCACCCTGAGTATAGGCCATGGTGCATCAGGGGAAAGGTAGTCTGACCAGGGATCCCAGACTACAGTGGAGAATGGGAGAATGAGGCACCCAAACTAACATTCTCATGATAAACCATAGCAACATTTCTGAAGCAAAATAGGTCAGTTTTCATCTGAAATATTTCAATTTTTGATTTTTCTCTGAACAGTTAAAATATCTAATAAAAAAGCCTATTTTCCAATCATCTCTGCTAAAAAGATATAACCTTATGTTCCCATGGTTGGACACATAAGGATAGCTGCAAGAAACGCTGCCAGGTTGGCTCCCTTTTATGGATGAAGTGTAGAAAAAGTGGATTGACTTTCCGTAAAAGGAGGTACGATCAAAGTCAGATCCTTAGAGTTCAGTATGTTATCTTCAAACTACCATGTTGGAAAAGGATCAAAAAGGAGATTTCAATTTTCTACTCCATACATAGGAGTGCAGCAGAGTTGGGTCATTGCTCTTTGGGAAACCTGTAGAATGGGAGATGGCATCCTCGAAAGCAGTGACTCTGAAAAGGTTTTAGGTTTCATTGTGGACAAGCAACTCCACATAAGTTCCCTATGCAATGCTGTGGCATAAAGATCTAATGCAGTCCTTGGATGTATAAACAGGGAAGTAGTGAATGGGAGTAGGAAGGTGATTTGATCTCTGTATTTGGCATTGTTGAGACCGGAACTGGAATGCTTCACCCAGTTTTGGTGTCCGGATTTTAGAAAGGATGTAGTAAAATTGGAGAGGGTGCAGAATAGAGTCACAAAAATAATTTGAGGGCTGTAGAAATGCCTTACAGTGGTGGACTTAAAGAACTCAGACTTCTTTTTGATAAACTGAACACACTAAGAGGTGACTTGATTATAGTGTCTAAGCAGCTTCATGGAGAGAAAATACCAGGCACTAAAGGACTCTTTAATCTAGCAGAGAAAAGCATATAAGAACTAATGGCTGTATGCTGATGCCAGACAACTTCAAATGGAAAATTAGACAAAATTCTTTAATGGTGAAGTTGATTAACCACCGGAACAAACTACCAAGGGAAATGGTGGATTGTCCATCTCTTGATATCTTCAAATCAAGACTGGTTGCCTTTCTGGAGGATCTGCTTTAGCCCAACACAAGTTTATGCTTTAGTCACACACATATTATTGGGTTCAATTCAGGAGGTAACTGGGTGAAATTTAGCACAGGGGGTCAGACTAGATGTCCCCAATGGTCTTGTCTAGCCTTAAACTCTATGAACCTATTAATCATCTCTGGGATAGATTTGACTCGGAAATAGGACAAAATTACAATCCTAGCTCATTTCATTATGTAGCTGATTTTTATGACTGAATATAACCACAACAGCGTTTCCAGAAACATGGGTATCCAGTCATTTACCATTCCAAGAATGCACTGGTACAGCATCAGTGATAATATATGGATTGCATTATTAGAAATGGTAAAATGCAAGAGAAGGTAGATAGATAGATAGATAGATCTTCTCGCACTTTACCATGTCTGTTATTATTTCATATATACTACACCCAAATTTTGAAAGTATGTTAAGGATGAAATGGTAAGCACTCAAAAATTAGGAAATGTTAGAATTATGGTGGTTGGTGGGCCTTCATTTGGCCCCCTTGCACCTATGCATTATGATACAGTCTTTAATTACATGATCAAATACTATTTTTTCCTGTTTCATTCACTGCACAGGATGGATGGTGCTCGCCATATGGACTCTTCAATATTTCTTTTGATCCTCATTATTCAGTGTGCAGCCCCGTGCATTATTTATGGCACACCATCCATATCCTGTACTGAAATACAGAATTATTATTTTGTTCGTGTTTTTTTTTCTATGGTGCTCTTTCACAACACTCCAGGGAGGTGAGGGGGTGCTATTATATACATGGGGAAATGAGGCATAGACATTAAAGCCAAAGGTGACAACTAATTGTGGGTGCCCATATTGAGAAGACTAGCACCTGGTTTTTCAGAACATGTTATGTACAAGGCCCAGCTCCCATTGACCTCAGTTACAGTTGTGGATGCTCTGCACTTCTGCAAATCAGACCCCCAGTGTCTCAAATGAGGAACCCAGAAAATGAGGAACACGCAATTAGTGACCACAAGTGAAAAGTCTGGTTTATGTGACTTGCCCAGCTTCACAGAAGAACTCTGTGGCAGAGGCAGGGATAGACTCTATTTCTCCAGGGCAGCATTCAACTGCCTTAACCACGAGGCCATCCTTCTTCTTCCTGCATTTTCCTGCCTCATTCATTACATACCTTCAACTTCAGCAACAAATGAGGTAGGGCTTCTACAGGCAACATCCTCCTTCACTACACAATCCTTATTCGTTGCCAGAGCAGAGACTATTCTGTGCACTGAATGGGGCAGAGGTCTTGTGGAAAATGTAGTATCTGCCACATGAGAACTGACTCTGGTTCACCTCACTTCCAGTCCCAGGTCCTATCCATTGAACAACACTGCAGCTCATCGTCTAAATGCTAGGTGTCAGAGAGATTTTTCACATCTGACACAATTATATTTTTTCTGCATGCTGGGTCAAAAGGAGCAGCAAATAAGGGCTCCTTAACAAGACCTAGCTCTTATCAAGAGCTTTTCATCAGTAGAGCTCAAAGTGCTTTGCAACAGAGGCCAGTATCATTATTGTCATTTTACAGATGGGCAAATTGAGGCACAGGGAGGGGAAAGTGACTTGCCCAAGGTCACCCAGCAGGCCAATGGCGGAGCTGGAAATAGAACCCACATCTCTTGAGACCCAATCCAGTGCTCTATCCACTGGGCAATGGAGCCACCCTTAGGTAAAGATTCTCTCTTCTTTATGTGGTACATCTGCTTTCACTAAAACCACATTCACATGGCTTTCTGTTCACATTGTAAATGTCACAGCTTCATAGATGTTTAGGGCCAGAAGGGACCATTCTGATCATCCACTCTGACCTCCTCTATAATAAAGGCAAAAGAATGTCACCCAAAATTTCCACAGATTTGACAGGCTGCAAATTTACTCTTTCCTGCTTTGGAATCCTTTTTTTGTCCCTTGGTACTATTGTATCCTGTAGGAGACAATCAGGGCCTATAATCATTGTCATCCATACATGTAATGTGTTGCATCTGTTGCTTATAAGCTGTGTTGCAAATATAATGCAGTGTGTGTGTACAATTTTAAATGATTCCTCCTTTTGTAGTGATTAAAATTTTTTTTAAAAGTTCATGTGAACTGCTATCCTTTGCCACCAGACAATTGTGTGTGTGTGTGTGAGAGAGAGAGAGAGAGAGCTGGCTCCACGTGGGGACTTTTTGCTTACAGCTATGAGACAGTACTGTACTTTCTCCTAATAACCTTGACCTGTTTTTCCTGGCTCAGCAGTAGCATCTGTGTCACATCGGCTTAGCATCTGTTTATCAATCTAACAGCACAAACCTGATTCCTGCTTCTATTCTCTTTAGTGCCCGGGATATTAAAATGACTGAATTAAACCAGCAGAGTTCAGGAAACACAAGAGTAGGAGACTGGAGCAGATCTGTGGAAAAGGGGGGGGGGGGGAAAGGGACCAGTTTGTAAAGATGACATTTATTTATGCTCAACAGACCTTTAAGAGAGATTCATATTGGATTATCACCAAAATATTTTGCAGAATGGAGGGCCTCATTGTTTGAACCAGAAGAGTTTGGAATCTCCTATGTCATTTTCTTAGATGCTTATATCTTCAAAAATACAAGGTGGCATAATAATATAATAGATTGCAGGCGATCTCTTTAATCCTCTTTCGCTACATGTCTCCTACGATCTTCTGCCTCAATTGAATGAGCAATAGACTAGTGCACAGTATTTTAGATGAGATCTTTATTCATGAGTAGTAGCAATGAAAGGTGGAAGCCCTGAAAGCGGTTTCCACTTTATCATGCCTAATAATGCAACCTATACATTATCAATTCTACTCTAGCAGTGCATTCATAGATGCCCACATTGCTAGAAACACTGTTTGGTTACATTGCATCATCAAAATCAGCTACATGATAAAAAGCTATTTAACTTCTCCCTCCTACCACCACAGCGCCGCTTCCTAATTTCCAAACTGATGCTACCCAGTGTGTGGGAGTACTCCTTGGTCTGAGGCATTACTTCATTTTTAATGCTGGCCTGGGGAAAGAGAAGGGCTTGAGTGCGAACAGCGAACTACTCCCACCTGGCCTAAGCCTTTTGGAATGCCGGCTATGCATTTTTATCACTTTCAAAACGGCAGTTCATGCCACATCACACTCAGAGCAAGACAGCTCTTGGATAACAGAAGATATAGGAGATCCCATTCAAACCATTGTGTGGAGCTGTCCTTGCTGGAGAAAGCAGGAGTTATCACCCCTGAGAATTACATTCCCCTTCTCCCCTCCCCCTCCCATCCCCCGCCAACAAAGCAGGACTGAACCACCAAAACTCAATGTTATTGTTATTTATTTATATTATAGTGATGCCTAGCGGACCCACCTAAGACCTGGGCCACATTGTGATAGGCAGTATACAAATACAGCACAAGATATGGATTCTACCCCCAAAGAACTTGCTGTCTAGATCAATATGACAACCAGAGGGAGAAAGGAAGTATTGAAGTGGAGAACTCAGGCACAGAGAAATTAAATGACTTGCCAAACATCACACAGGGAATCTGTGGTACTGCTGGGAATTGACTGCAGATCTCCTGAATCCCACTCTGGTGTCTTAACCACAAGACCATCCTTCCACTAAATGGAAACAGCATTGAGGCAATGTGAAAATACAGCTGATGGGGGAGTGGGTGTACAGTTCCAAGGTGTTGCACCTCTAAGAGACAGAGAAGGCCAGAATATCTGATAACACATGGGATACATAATAACTGCAGGTGGTCAGGGGGACCTTTCAGCATTATAATATCCCTTAATGCCATGCTGGAGAATGTGAGTACAGACTTAGGGAGGAATTCCACCTACAGAAACACCAACACCCACTTACAGGAGCATTGTAAGTTACTCCTTGGAGGTCTCTTGTCCCTCTGCACTGGGGAGGCTTCAGCTGGAGTACTGTGTCTGCTTTTGGACACCATACTTTAAGAGAGGTATGGACCAATTGGAGAGAGTCCAGAGGAAAGCAACAAAAATAATAAGAGGTTTAGAAAACATGACCCATGAGGAAAGGTTGAAAGAATTTGTTATGTTTTTTATTCAGAGAAGAGAAGACTGACGGAATACACAAAAACTGTCTTCAGGTAGGTAAGAAGTTGTTCTAAAGAGAACGATGATTATTTGTTCTCCAAGTCCACTAGGAGTAGGGCAAGAAGTAATTGGCTTGGTTTGCAGCAAGGGAGATTTAGGTTGGACATTAGGAAAAACTTCCTAACTATAAGGTTAGTTAAGGACTAGAACAGGTTACCTAGAGAGACTGTGGAAACCCCATCACTAGGAAGCAGGTTAGATAAACAACTCTCAGGGATGTCTAGGAATACTTAATCCTTCCTCAGCATGGGGAATGAACTAGATAACCTCTTGAGATCCCCTTTTCCATGCTTTTATGACTCTATCCCTGCTTAGCTTGTGAGATGTGATAAGATCAAATGCCATAGTGGTATGACTGCATACCACTGATATATAAGTATATAAATCATTATATATGATTTCTTGAATATTCTTTAAGGAATATTTAGGACCAGGTCCACAATAATGCAAGTTGCACTGGTTGGCCATATTTTCAACAACCATGATTTGCTGATTGTAAAAGAGTGGGGGCGGGGAGAAAGGGGAAGAAATAAGTGGAAAGAAGAGACTCCTCATGTCTGTGCAAAGCACCAGCTCTCAAGAACATATGACCAGGTCTCCGTAGGAGGTATCTATATGATTTACAGGTTAATGCGTTGCTCAGGCCACCTCCAATGAACTTAGCTTACTGATGAGATGAGTTAGAAAGAGAAAACTTGTGTAAACAATTGCTGAAACCTCCAAAAGAAGTTTTTTCTTAAAGGGAACCAAAGGACACAATGGTTTGAAAAAGTGTTTGTCTAAAGATCTGTGGAGAAGCAGAAGGTTCCAATCTGAGTTTTATCCAAGTTACTGTTCTTGCAGAGTTCTGCAAAATATGATGGTGCACAGGAGTTGGTCATAAGATGAATTAGATAGCTGAACCATTTCTTGGTATTTTTTTAATGTCTTTACACCGCTTATATTTTGCTTCAAATTTTGGCTTAAAACAATCCCCAAAACACAAAACTCACCCAAAGTCATTGAGTTTTATCTGGATAGGAGTCAAAATCACTGAATGTCACCTGGTTTCTATTCAAAACCATAAATAGTATCAGGCTCACTCAAAATCCCACCCATCCCCTCCACATGATTCACAGGGAAATTGGATCCAGGTTCACTTGGAGAAGTCTGGACACTTCCAACTTGGGCTGGGAATATAGGGCCTCTTCTAAAGTCCATTGAAGTCAATGGAAAGATTTCTATTGGCTTGAACAGACTTTGGATCAGATCCCTAGTGGGAGATCTCCCGTACTTTCTCTTTTAGTCAGCAATTAATAGGGGAGCAAGTTTTCCTTGATAATTTAGTTATACTCATTCCAGCTTTGTTCAACTTTATTTAATCTGAACTGATTTAGCCATTCCTGTTGGCAGGGCAGGTGCAAGGATGTTTTGCGCCCTAGGCAAAACTTCTACCTTGCGCCACCCCCCCTTCCTGAGCCCTGTGGCAGCTCTCTGCCCACCCCTGCCCTAAGGCACCCCCCCACGGTAGCTCCCCACCCCCCCTCCGCCCTGAGGCACCCACCCCCCACACAGAAGCTCCCCCCCTCCGCCCTGAGGCGCTCCCCCTGGCCTGGGGAGCCGTGCGGCAGCTCCCCGCCCCAGCTCACCTCTGCTCCGCCTCCTCCCCGAGCATGCTGTCGCCACTCCACTTCTCCCGCCTCCCAGGCTTGCGGCACCAATCAGCTGTTTGGCGCCGCAAGCCTGGGAGGGAGAGAAGCAGAGCGGGGCGGCGTGCTCAGGTGAGGAGGCGGAGCAGAGGTGAGCTGGGGATGGGAGTTCTCCTGCATGCCACCTCCCCCCTTACTTGCTGCAGGCAGCCCTCCCTGCGCCCCCCTGCCCCAGCTCCCTCCGCCTAAATGCCGACGACGACCAGGGAGGCTGAAGATCCGGTCGCCGCCGAAGGACCTGAAATGCCGCCCCCCAAATGCTAGCGCCCTAGGTGACCGCCTAGGTCGCCTAATGGGTTGCACCGGCCCTGCCTGTTGGACATTCCTTCTACACACCATGGTTCTTCAATTGTGTTTGGAAAGAAGTCATTGCTGGATGCAGTTGAAATACACAGTGTTTAATAGATACATAGGTTTTAAAGCCAGAAGAGACCACTATGATCTTCACATCTGATCTACATAATACAGGTCACATGGTTTCACTCATTCTTGCACCTTCCTAGAGGAGAATACAAAGTACTGCGACTCTTAGAAAATTACACCCTCAGGTGGACGTTGAACGTTTTTAAAACATGTAGGGTGCCTTCGGAATGCAGAGGGCTAGATCTTCCAGTCTGGCTGAGCGACCAGAGGGGTATAGCAGAGATGGCTTTAAGCCATGTTTACCCTCCCGCAATCCTGAGGTCCGCCAGGGATCAAACCTGTTCCCAGCATTCATTAGAGTAGCCCCAGGGCTGCTCTAATTTATGCCATTGTGCACGTGGCCCCAAGTGTTCTGGTGAGAAACAGGCGGGAGAAGGCGTACCCTGGCTAGGATTCTCCTAGTCATGCTCCCCATACTAGGACCCAAAGGGTAGAACCATTGCACCAGATCTTTGTCACCTGAATTATCCATGCAGAAGAAATCCACACGGGGCCTCTTAAGCTGGTTCTTTTCCAGCTGCAAACCAGCCAGAGCAGAGGACAGTATCCTGCTGGGGTCCTATCCTCATTGCACATGGTGAATGGGCCCTATTTTTATTATCTTCAGGAGGATTAGCAAAGTGAAGAAAATGTTTCCCCTTTGGCTTTAGTAACGTTGAGAAGGGAAGGGAAGCAGGCAGCTCTGGGAGGCTCAGCATCGGTCAGTACTCTGCACCCAATTGCACACTTCCACCTTTGTGCTGGTATTTTCTCGAATGGGGTATTTATTCCTCCTAGACTATGGCCAGCTAGAAGAATATTTATGTGGTAGTAAAAAAAACTTTAACAGAAAGCTCTTTGAATCTAATAGTCTCAGGTATTTCAACACATCTCTACTTGCCATGTGTCATGTTGAATTACATCGTGTCCTGCAACTGACAGCAGCCCATAATGTGACCTGTGTAACACAGTTGGAAATGGAATGCAATGGGAGGAGAATTTAAAAAGAAATGTTCCTCTTTTGTGCAGGATAATGGCTTTGGATCCATAAAGAAAACCACCCCCAAATACTAAGGAATTAACCTCTCCCCTTTATTAAGTGGCAAATCAGCAGTTGTCCTACAAGGAAAACAGAATTCACCTTACTGGAGTCATAAATGAATAAATAAATAATAATAATAAGTACGTTTCAGATATGCAGTAAATATCCCATTTTGTACAAGGCCCTCAAATCACCGTACAAACATTAATTAAAGAATCCGAGCTTGTGGACTAATTAAACCCACACACAGAGCCGCAATAGAGGCTCAGAGAGGATAAATAATCTGTAGGAATTCCGGGACAGAGCCAGGACCCCAAGGGTCCTGATTCTCCGTCCTGTGCTTTAACCTCTAGGTAACACTGCCTCTCCAAGTGGTCCATTTACTCTGGTATACCCTGCTTCTGGCTACAGCAAATACCTGCTACTCTACAGGATGGTGTAGGGGGGAAACAATTCCATCTGAGGCAAAGCCTTGAAAAGTCCTGCTCTCCCTATGCAGGGTGTGATCCTCTAGGAACATTATGCTGTTTGCCTGGTAGAGAAAAAGCTGTTTTTCACTGGCAGAACCGGTGAAATTTCACCCTTCAGCAATTTGGTGAAAACTGATGGTTCTGGACATTTCCAAGCAAAAGCCTGCACCATGTTAGCTGGTAGATGCAAAGAGACAATAAATAGCATTTTGAGGCTGTGCACCAGACTGTCCAGTTTAGTTTATTTGCTTTGCAATCCAAGAGTGCTGACACAGGGCTAAATCCTCAGCTAGTGTAAACAGGAATTGCTCCGTTTGCTACAATGGAGATGTGCTAATTTACAGCAGCTGAGGCTCTTGCTTCTAATACACAGCAAGAATTACACCAGGTTCAGCATGGCCCCATTTCCTCCATGGGTGTGGAAGGCCCCTCCTGCAGTGGAATCACTGTGTAGGAGGCAGAATTTTGGGAGACTGGGACTTTTCAGCTTGGAAAAGAGACGATTAAGTGGCGATATGATAGAGATCTATAAAATTGCCTAATTGCCTTCTATGATGAGATAACTGGCTCTGTGGATGAGGGGAAAGCAGTGGACGTGTTATTCCTTGACTTTAGCAAAGCTTTTGATACGGTCTCCCACAGTATTCTTGCCAGCAAGTTAAAGAAGTATGGGCTGGATGAATGGACTAGAAGGTGGATAGAAAGCTGGCTAGATCGTCGGGCTCAACGGGTAGTGATCAATGCTCCATGTCTAGTTGGCAGCTGGTATCAAACGGAGTGCCCCAAAGGTCGGTCCTGGGGCTGGTTTTGTTCAATATCTTCATTAATGATCTGGAGGATGGTGTGGACTGCACTCTCAGCAAGTTTGCAGATGACACTAAACTGGGAGGTGTGGTAGATATGCTGGCAGGGAGGGATAGGATACAGAGTGACTAGACAAATTAGAGGATTGGGCCAAAAGAAATCTGATGAGGTTCAACAAAGACAAGTGCAGAGTCCTGCACTTAGGACAGAAGAATCCCATGCACTGCTACAGACTAGGGATCAAGTGGCTAGGCAGCAGTTCTGCAGAAAAGGACCTAGGGGTTACAGTGGATGAGAAGCTGGATATGAGTCAACAGTGTGCTCTTGTTGCCAAGAAGGCTAACGGCATTTTGGGCTGTATAAGTAGGAGCATTGCCAGCAGATCGAGGGACGTAATCATTCCCCTCTATTCGGCATTGGTGAGCCTCATCTGGAGTACTGTGTCCAGTTTTGGGCCCCACACTACAAGAAGGATGTGGAAAAATTGGAAAGAGTCCAGCGGAGGGCAACAAAAATGATTAGGGGTCTGGAGCACATGACTTATGAGAAGAGGCTGAGGGAACTGGGATTATTTAGTCTGCAGAAGAGAAGAAAGAGGGAGGATTTGATAGCTACTTTCAACTACCTGAAAGGGGGTTCCAAAGAGAATGTATCTAGACTGTTCTCAATAGTAGCAGATGAAAGAACAAGGAGTAATGGTATCAAGTTGCAGTGGGGGAGATTTAGGTTGGATATTAGAAAAAACTTTTTCACTAGGAGGGTGGTGAAGCACTGGAATGGGTTACCTAGGGAGGGGTGGAATCTCCTTCCTTAGAGGTTTTTAAGGTCAGGCTTGACAAAGTCCTGGCTGGGATAATTTAGTTGGGGACTGGTCCTGCTTTGAGCAGGGAATTGTACTAGATGATCTCCTGAGGTCCCTTCCAACCTGATATTCTGTGATTCTATAAAAATCATGGCTGGTGACAAAGTAAATAAGGAAGTGTTATTAACTCCTTTTCAGAACACAAGAACTAGGGGTCACCAAATAAAATTAATAGGCAGCAGGTTTAAAACAAACAAAACAAAGTATTTCTTCACACATTGCACAGTCAACCTGTGGAACTCATTGCCAGAGGATGTTGTGAAGGCCAAGAGTATAGCAGGGTTCAAAAAAGAACTAAATAAATTCAAGGAGGATAGGTCCATCAATGGCTATTAGCCAGGATGGACAGGGATGGTGTCCCTAGCCTCTGTTTGCCAGAAGCTGGGAATGGGCAACAGGGGATGGATCACTTGATGATTATCTGTTCTGTTAATTCCCTCTGAAGCACCTGACATGGCCGCTGTTGGAAGACTGGATACTGGGCTAGATGGACCTTTGGTCAGACCCCCTATGCCTGGTCTTATGAGACCTTGTGAGGCATACATCCCACCCCGCAGCATGCATAGAGCCCAGCCCTGTAGGGTTAGCTTCCCTGTCATGCTGTGTGGGGTAGGTATGGATGTGGGCTGGGAGGGAGAAGGGCTAGTGGATTCAGCGATATGGAGATCCCCGAGTGTGAGGAGATGGGGAAGGTTGTAAGGTGTGCTGTGCATAGACTCCTTCACTTCTGAAATGGGTTCTTTAATTTCCAGTTAGGTGGGCAGAAGAAATGTTAGGCCTTATTTTCCATTGTCTTGAACCTTGTGAACTGCTTCACACCAATGGGTGGAAGGTGCTACCATCCTGATTTGCACTGGCATAAATCATTATATCAAGGTGCAAGGCAATGAAGAATCACCCCACTTACTGAAGAGAGCTGGTTGAAAAATTTTGGACAGAACAATTAGTCCATCAGCTAACGCAATTTCATTGAAATTCAAATGTCTCATGGGAATATGAGAGGGACCAGATGAGTGAGGCATGTGCCAGTTTGGATGGAAAACATCAAAACATTTCAGTCACTTCATTTGGACTTTTATATTAATGAAATGAATATTTTAATGAAATATATTGTATTTATGTACTTTAATATTGTATAAGAGTCTAAACACAGTTGTAATGGGGTGCTCCCTGAACCCCACTAGTTTCAGCCTCCTGGCCCTGCTCCCCAATGAGACAGGACCACTGCAAGCTGGTGCAACAGCTGTGCTCTTTATTCCTCTGTCTGGTCCCCACCATCAAGCGCCAATTATTTACAGCTTATTTACAGGGCTGGCCTAGCACAGGCCTCAGTGGCAACAGGGTAGCAGGCTCCATGCTCCTTCTGAGCTGACTCTCCCCTCCTGGTCTCCGCCCCCTGTTGGGCTCACTTCCTCCTAAGCTTTTAGCCCCAGTTAATGAGGCTGGCAGGTGGGGCTAGTTTCCAGGCCATAGTATGTGAGGGGCAGACCGCCCCATAGCTCTCTTCCCACCCAGAGATCTGCACACTAATCACAATCGGGTGGTTGCCCTCCCAACTGCTCCCCCTTCTTGCCTGGCAGGGGAGCCAGGTGGGCCTGGCCCCCACACCGGCCGTCCTGGGCTTCTGGTGCAGGAACCGAGCCCAAGAGGGCCTGGCCCTCACTGCCTGTAGTATCCCCCTGTAGGCATTCCCCGGGGCCTTCCCCCTTTAAACCTTGAACTGCCTCTCCAGGGGTTACCTGAGCGGGGCACCCCTTAGGTCACTCACTCTCCCCTTCTTCCCTCTGGATTTGTTGTCTAGTACCTGCTTCTGTCTTCTGGGAACCTGGATCCCCCTCACCAGGACTGAGGGGCAAAGGGGTTCCCCCCACCCCTTTCCTGTGGGCGCCCCCCTCCTCCCACCTGAGGGTCTCCTCCCAAGGCCATTTTTCCTCCTTGGGAAGGGGCCCCAATCTGTCCCCAGCACGACGGGGTACGGCAGCCCGTCTACTACCCCCACACATTGCCAGGCAAATCTGCCCCAAACCTTTAGGGGCGCCTCCACCACAGGACAGGGCCTCCAATCTTTGTAGATGCATTCTAGCATCATTTGTCTCCCCGGGATAAACCAGTGCGGTTTCACCAGCCTACACGGAATGAGGGAGTGGGCCGGGGCCATATTGACGAAACCCCTCTGGGGCTTCCTCCCCACCCGTACAGGGATGGTGGCCAGCCCTCGCCCCTGCTTCTTCTCTCCCCTACTCATCCAACCACAAAATTCAGCAAGCCCGCACTCCATCACTGGGCAGTCCTGGGATTTGGGTCCCTGGTGCCTGCAGTGCCAGCAGATCAGTTGACCCAGGTGACTAGGGGCCCCTTAGCCTCCTCTCTCTTTTTCTCTGGGCCTCTCCCAGGGGGAGGTTCTCAGGGCTTCTTCCCTCAGTCCAGGTCATGGCCTGTCTGGACCTCCTTCATGGAAAGTCCGCCTCGGCATACTCCTCTGTCATTTTGACAGCAATCTCCATGGTCGTCAGCTGGTGCCTCCGACTCAGACCCGCATGTTCTCTGGGAGGCCCTGCACAAATTTCTCGAGAATCACCTGGTCCATTATTTCTCCCACCATCTGAGTGTCGGGCCGTAGCCACCGTGTAGCCCCGTCAGTCAATTTTTGAGCCGCAACTCCCCGGTCCACCCGGAACTTTTGCCTGTACTTCTCGGCCAACAGCCCCATCTGGTCCAGGACTGCCATCTTCACTGCCTCATAATCTTTGGCCTGGTCATTGCTTAAGGCCATATAGGCTGCCTGCACCTCGCTGGACAGATAAGGAGCTGGTCTTAGGGCCCACGTCGCCCTATCCCAGCCTGCAGCCAGGGCTACCCATTCAAAAGTACATAGGAAGGAGTCGGAGTCATCGACAGGGCCCATTTTACAGAGTCCCAGCCCTGTCACGCGGTTTCCATCACTGCTCAGGGGACTCACCACCCAGTGCAAGAGCTGCTCCTGTATATTGGCCTGCTCCAGGATGAAGTCCCGGAGGGTTCTTTGTTATTCAGCCTGCCACGTGAGTAAGGCCTGCCTCTCGGCCTGGTGGGACTGTCGGAACGCCTGCAGGGTGCTGCTTAGCCCGCCACTGCACCGTGCCCTCCATTCTCTCGGATTGGCACTCCTTGGCGGTGGCTTTCAACATCCCAGACAAGCCCCCACATGTAACAGGGTTTTCACTGTGCCCCACTGGGTTCAGCCACCTGGCCCCGCTCCCCAGTGAGTCAGGACCACTGCAAGCTGGTGTAACACCCGTGCTCTTTATTCCTGTGTCTGGTCCCCACCACCAAGCTCCAACTATTTACAGGTTTGGCCTAGCACAGGCCTCAGTGTCAGCAAGCTCCTTCTCCACCCTCCTCTCAGGGTCAATTCCTCCCAAGCTTTTAGCCCCTGGTTAACGAGGCTGGCAGGTGTGGCCAGTTTCCAGGCCAGGCCTAGCTAGTGGCCCTGATTGGGGCTGGGGTGACAAGAGCTCATTAGGGCTTCCCCGGCAGTGCCCTGCCACAACAATGAATCAAATCACTAACACTGAAATGAAACGTTTCAATGGTTTCAAATTGAAATTTGATTGAATTTTCCTTGGTGGGAAATTTCAGTTCGGAACAACAACAAATTTAGAAATGTGGGAATTTCCTGCGGAATGGACATTCCGGTTCCCACGCAGCTCTATTACTTAACAATATTCGAAGGCCAGAGTTCCAACAGCACCTAGGACAGTGGTGCAGTGTTACAATGGAGATATGGATATGAACACCATGTGCATTCACTGTTTAATGCATTTAATGTGTGACCTACTGGAGAGTGCCACTCTATAATGTACTCTGCAGAGATTCACCAGCGAGCTGCAAAGTACAAGCAAAATCAATAGGAATGAAGGGCTTCGTGCACTGTAGCAAAGCAACTGGGAACACTGCATTGGAGCACATTTGGATTTGCATTTGGAGTGCCGGTCAATATTACTCCCAAGTCCCGTCATTTAAATGGAGATTTTTGTCCATAAATATGTAAATCAAACAGCATACACTTGCATAAAATTTTATATTTACTAGTTTATAACGTTAACAATAGCATTGCTTTCCCCTTGCATTCTTCTGAATGCAAGAACTGCTTTCTGCAGCAACCATCTATCTGTTGGTCTGTCTATCTTAGGGATTTATCCTGTTGTTCTCCTTATGTTAATATCTGAGCGCCTTCCCTGTAAAATCAGTAGCAATAGTGAAGTCCTTCCTGTACTTCAGAGTCTCTGGCACTTCTCCTCTGGGGAGTCAAAGCCCTGCTTGGGGGAGGGTTTATTTAATCTTTTCAAAGATTTTATTCATTTCCTCTCTCTGTTTTAGTTGGTAGGTGGTTAAGGGGAGAAGGAGCTGTCAGTTTTGTGAGATTTCAGAGTAGCAGCCGTGTTAGTCTGTATCCGCAAAAAGAACAGGAGTACTTGTGGCACCTTAGAGACTAACCAATTTATTAGAGCATAAGCTTTCGTGGACTACAGCCCACTTCTTCGGATGCATCGGATGTAGCCCACGAAAGCTTATGCTCTAATAAATTGGTTAGTTTTGTGAGGGTCATTCTCAGGGTCAAAAGTTTTGCTGGGTGTGGGGTGGAGACAGGAACTATAGCCAGGGGAGCACATCATCTTGCTGCCCCCCTTTTTAGAGAGTGCCAGGAGGCTCACGCCCTCTGTGCATTAGGGAAGCACTGTCCTTTGCCGAGCAACAACAATGCCACCTAGAGCTCCGCCCCTCCACTCCGCCCCTACTCCAGGCTGGAACTTAAAAGCTTTTGCTACTGAATAAAGGAGTCACTTTAAGGGTGTGTCTACACTGCAATAAAAAACCCAGGGCAGTGAGTCTCAGAGCCCGGGTCAATTGACTCAGGCTTGCAGGGCTAAAAATTGCAGTGTAGACATATGGGCTTGGGCTGAAGCCCGGGCTCTGAGACCCAGCAAGAGCAGTTGGTTACAGAGTCCAGGCTCCAGCCTGAGCCCAAACATCTACACTGCAGTTTTTAGCCCCCACAGTCCGAGCCCCACGAGTCTGAGTAGCTGACCCAGGGCAGCCATGGCTGTGTTGTGGATTATTTTATTGCAGTGTAGACGTACTCTAAGACTAATTTCAGGTTTCAGAGTAGCAGCCGTGTTAGTCTGTATCTGCAAAAAGAACAGGAGTACTTGTGGCACCTTAGAGACTAACAAATTTATTTGAGCATAAGCTTTCATGAGCTACAGCCCACTTCTTCGATTCTATGCATCCGAAGAAGTGGGCTGTAGCCCACGAAAGCTTATGCTCAAATAAATTTGTTAGTCTCTAAGGTGCCACAAGTGCTCCTGTTCTTTTTTCTAAGACTAAGACTCTAAGACTTTAAGACATACTCACAGTGTTTCAAGAGCCACACAATAGCCAAGTAATATAAATAAAAATAATAACTCCAACATGCTATGCATGATTCCTCTGCAGTGCAGTCTGTAAGGCCAATCTTTTCTTTCTTTTAATAAAGCCTTTATTGGGGAAATTTAACAGAATTATGCCCTAATTATAGTAGGTTTTTTTTTTATTTGCTACTGGCATGAAACACACCAGATGAAGCTGTCTGGGTTCATGGTTTGTATGGCATATTAAATGCTTCCAACTGCTGTCTTTTGTGGTTGTTAACAAGTCAGGGCCAGACATGCATGGATTTTCTGAGCACCTTTTGAAGATGGCATAGGTTACATTAAGTTCTAGTCATTCCCCTTCTGTAATTTTAGAGCCGATCAACTTATTTGCTGAGAAATAATATCCAACCATGTTTTTAGAACTGTAGTCTATTAACTAAGTAAAAAGAAGCATGTAACCCTCAATGCACATACATTACTCCCTAGGACTTGATCCAAAGCTCCTGAAGTCAATGGAAAGGCTTCCATTGACTTCAGTGAGGTTTGGATCAGACCCCCAATCAACCGCAAGTTTATACTATCTTCTTCGCCCTTGTCTTCTTCCTTCTTGACAACCCCTTGTGTTGTTTCCTCAGTGGTGCTCCACATGGGCCCATGGCTAACCCACATGGATCAGATTGCAACATCTAGCCCTTAGATTGTGCACTGGGGACTTTGGCCAAGTTTTTCAAAAGTGACCAGTGATTCTGGATGCCTCAGTTCTAGGGTGTCCAACTTGAGACACTGTAAAGGGGCCTGATGTTCATAAAATGCTGAACATCCACTCGCACCCATTGAAATTCAGGCCCTTTTGAGGTATATCAAGTTGAACATCCAAAAATTGAGATGACCCAAAATACTATTTTTGAATATATCCCTGAAAAGCAGCATGCACTAGCTTGCTACAGGAAGATGATAAAGGAACTGATTCTCTTCTCACTTACACTGACATGAATCAGGAGTAACTTGAATGAAGCATATTGTCAAGTCTTATAGATATGCTATAGAAAATAGTCAAGCATCTTTTTGCATGTAAGAGCTGAGAGGAAAATTCTCATCATCTCAAAAAGAACCATTTGAATTGAATTTGTAAATTAGAATAGTCAGATGATTGACTTTTAGAGCCCATACTGCAGCTGGGCAAACAAGTCCCAGAGAATAATTTATTTAGCCCTTTTTCTTTTAATGAACTGACCATCAACTATGGGCAACAGCAACAGGCCAGAAAATCATTTTCAACAAACATTTGTGCGAGCAAAATTTCACCTGCACAACTATTCCAGAAAAACCTTGAAGAATTGTAGTGAAAATCCATGTAGGTTTTGTCAAGTGTTTGTTCATATCATTTCTCACAACTCTCCTCCCAAGTTCTATTCCAGACCAGACAACCATAGAGACTAGAGCTGGAAAAGACACGCTTAATGCTAGGTCATGTTGTCAGTCCCTCCGGCCCAGTGGTAAATTGTCCTCCGCAGTATATTCACCGGTGCTTTATCTTAACTCATCAGATAAAAAGGATGGTCTTGTAGTGAAGGCATTGAACATAGTCTCTAGAGTAGACATGGGCAAACTACGGCCCGTGGGCCACATCCAGCCTATGGGACCATCCTGCCCAGCCCCTGAGCTCCCTGCCATGGAGCCTAACTGCCGACCCCTCCCCTGCTGTCTCCCCTCCCCAGCAGCCACGCGGGCCGCGCTCTGGGCAGCGAGCTCCTGCAGGGCAGCATGTCTGGGTCTGGCTCTGGCTGGGTGGTGCGGCTGCCAGACATGCTGCTCTGAGCAGCATGGTAAGGGGGCCGGGGCTGGGGGGTTGGATAAGGGGTGGAGGTTCGGGGGGAGGGAGGGGTTGGATAAGTGTGGGAGTCCCGGGGGGCCTGTCAGGGGCGGGGGTGTGGATAGGGGTCAGGATGGCAGTCAGGGGACTGGGAGCAGGGGGGGGGATTGAATAGGGGGTGGGATCCTGGGGGGTAGTTGGGGTGGGGGTCCCAGGAGGGGGCGGTCAGGGGACAAGGAGCAGGGGGTGTTGGATGGATCGGGATTTCTGAGGGGGGCAGTCAGGGGGTGGGATGTGGGAGGGGCTGGATAGGGGGCGGGGGCCAGGCTGTTTGGGGAGGCACAGCCTTCTCTACCCGGCTCTCCATACAGTTTTGCAACCCCAATGTGGCCCTCGGGCCAAATGTTTGCCCACCCCTTCTCTAGAGAGCTGGCTTCAATTCTCATCTTTGCTATAAACTTCCTGTAAGGCTTAGGCAAGCCATTAAATTTGTCTGTGATTAGTTCCTTTATATATATGATGGGGTAATAATAGTTCCTTTCCTCACAGAGGTATTGTGTGGTTAGATCCATTATTGTTTGCTCGGGGCCCAGATGCTGAGTTGATGGGGGACATATGATTACTTAGACAGGCACTAATAAATGACTCAACCAACGGAGCTTCCACTGCTTCCGTTGGGAAACTGTTTCACAAATTGTCTAACAGCCACTTAAGAAGTTTGTCCTGATCTCCAACCTCAATTTCCCTTTGCTCAGTTTCATCTCATTGCTCCTAGTGATGGTTCCTTGAACCACCATAAACAATTCCTCTCCCTCTTTGCTATTCACATCTTTCAAATACCAGTAGAACTGTGAACAACTTTGCACAACACAGCTGGGGGCAGCAGGGGGAAGGAGTACCTCCTTCCCGCCCCCCCCCCACCCCGGAGCATTTAAGAAGACGTGGTGCCGCCTGCAGAGATGCCCATGTGGCTTGTCAGTATTGGAGCACTGAGCACCTGAGGAGAAAATCCACCTGGTGAGTGAGCTTGCTTTCATTTAAAAAAAAAATCTTCAAATTGTGTTTGCTTTACAATCTGAGTTCAAGCACTTAATTAAAGCCAACAGAGGATTTGAAAGTGAAGAGAAAAATTAGAGCAACAACTTTTTAAATTATGCTGTAGGCGCTCGCTCTCTCTCTCTCTCAAAATCAAACATCCCCTCCCCTAAATACACATTTAAAACATGGTGACAGAGGGATATTATGGGCTGGATTCTGCTTAGCCCTTCTGCAGGGGAGCAGTACAGGTGATAGGGGGCTTCTGACAAATTGCATGACCTGAATAACAGCTGCATTCCTGAATAAGGGAATGGCATTCCCTGAATTCATAGGAGCATAAGGATTGCACCCTAATTACTCCTATGGGGGCGAGGGGAGCAGGAAATAGATGGAGTTGTTGTTCCTTCCTCTCACCTCCCCTGTCTGCACCCGTCAGTAGAATTTGCTGGTTATGCAAGGGTTAATTTGCTGCACCTCTTTTAGGGGTGTGGCAGGTTGTGTGCTTTGCAGACATTGGAAGAGGCAGGAAGCCTCTTGCGGGCCCTTGAGGCGATGTAGCTCCTCATTGCACCCAGTGAAGGGTTGAGCAAAAAAGGCACAGTCTAGTCCTTTAGTGTTACTAGATTCATTCCTAATACACCCAGCATTACAGTTCCTAGGCACTACTACCTCACTGGCTAGTACCTGGACTGTCCCCAGTGTTCTCCCTGCTTCCTGATCCTGCGTAGCCTCTGAGACAAGTGGACTGGGGGGGGGACCCCTCATCCATTAGGAAAGTTCCTGCATAGGAAGATTATGCACTGAGGTCATGATTCTGCGCTGAGCATACATGCAGGCAGACTCTTGTGTCGATGTCATTGGGGCTCTGCCACATGGGTTCAGAGGTCTTCCTGCGTGCAGCTCAGTGCAGGATCAGGGCCTTACGGAGGTGAGTTTCATACCATGGGTAGAAGCTGGTAAGATTTGAGCTCAGCATGAGTCTCCACAAAATTTGGATTCAGATTCCAAACAACCCTGCTCCCCATCCTGACCCCACCTCAACATAGTTGGAGGTATTAGAGCAGGGGTAGGCAACCTACGGCACGCGTGCCGAAGGCAGCACGCGAGCTGATTTTCAGCGGCACTCACACTGCCCGGGTCCTGGCCACCGGTCGGGGGGGGCTCTGCATTGTAATTTAATTTTAAATGAAGCTTCTTAAACATTTTTAAAACCTTATTTTACTTTACATACAACAATAGTTTAGTTATATATTATAGACTTATAGAAAGAGACCTTCTAAAAACGTTAAAATGTATTACTGGCACGTGAAACCTTAAATTAGAGTGAATAAATGAAGACTCAGCACACCACTTCTGAAAGGGTGCCGACCCCTGTATTAGAGGAAGGGAATTGTTGGTTTGCACCCATTTCTAGACACTACTTTTTGATCTACTTTACTTTGGGGTGGTTTTGGACCGATAACGCAATGAAAAGAGGAGGATGAGGAAGATGAACAGGGGGTTGAAGAGTAGTAGATGACAGGATTTCTTAACTCGTCATTGGAAGCTCTGCCAGGAAAGAACCATTCTGGTTTTGTTCCAAACACACATCGTTCTTATCAAGTGGTCTGTAGTAGCAAATCAGTGGCTCTGAGATGTAATCAGATTGGTGGGGAGCAGTGGGGTTGGAACAGGCAGGGTAGCAGGCCTTGATCTAATTCTGTAGTGGTCATTCATTTGTAAGAAACTACCCCGTGTGGAAAAAAAGAACAGATGTCTCATGTCGGACTTTGTAGGACACTGAGCTGAGGTTATTTCTTGTCTTCACTCCCCTTTATTTGTTCTGAATGGTTGTGATGGTGTGTCTACTTCACTTAATCTCTTCACACAAAGCATCCCAATTGTGTCTCCCAAGATGCAGCTCCCATCACTTGTTCTCATGGCAGCTAGAAGAGTGAGCCCGGTCTCTCGTTGGGCTCAAATGACACATTTCATAACCATCCGTCATTGAATGGAACACAATGCAGTTCATTTGAAAGCCCAAGATCCAGGCACTGTTTGCTCCCTTCTTTATCCTGATGCTTCAAATGATATAAAGAAGCCTCCTCTCCATACAAATCAGGTTCTATTTCCTTGATTTATTTCCTTGATCTAAATAAAACTTTCTTGGTCCCACCCTTTATTCGTCTTGTCTATTTATATAGTAAGTTCTTCTGGGTCTGTCTCTCACTATGTACAGTGCCTAGCACAATGGGGCCTTGATTTGGGTTGAGGTTTCTTGATACTGTACTACTACCAATAGCTAGCAGTAATGGGACAGAAATGAAAAAAGGGAAAATGTAGCTTGAACACCAGGAAAAATATCCTAATGTTGAAATCTATTAGACTCCGAAAGCCTCATCACTTTTAAGACATTTAAAACTAAATTTGTCAAAGTACTGAAGATAATATATTGCAGGAAAACCCTGCATAGTGAGAGAGGTGGAATAGGGGATCTTAAAGGATTTTTTTCAGTGCTGGCATCTGTTATATGATTGCGTGGTTCTGCAGACAGGGGACTATCACATCTCCCAGTCACTTCAATGCTAAAACACTTCTGCATTCCTAGGTCATATTAGCACCAGAAAGGTGCAGGTATTCATACTTCAGCCTTCTGAAAATACCTCCTCTATATTATTTTATTGTATCTTCGACGGAAGCAATATTACAGGAGAATCAGGAGTGATTATGGATCGAGTTCTGCTCTGAAAGATACATGTACACTCAATGGGGCTGCCAAGTAGATCTGTTGCCACAACTTTAATATTGTCTAGTGACTATGGGCTCTTTTCTTGTCATTTTCTGTTCTGTTCTCATTAGACTCTCCAAAAGAATGTGAAGTGTGTATCCTTGAGAATTCTCTCTCTCTCTCTCTCTCTCTCTCTCTCTCTTTAATTGATCTTTGTCATAAGAAAAGAAAACTATTGAGCATCTATCTCAATTATGTAACAACTTGGGTTTTTAACATGAGAAATTTGACAAGAATAGCAGATAGTACATATAATAGCAGATCTGATACATTAAAAATAATCAAACTCTTCCTGAGCAGTTTGAAAATACCTTTTTAAATTGCAAGGTTGGATAAATTTCACAAGATTCAGACCTGTCTTCGGAGGTGACATGTAAGATAGGGACAAGTTGGAGACTGTGGGTGGGATTTCCAAAAATACTCAGTAGTGGCCTGTAACTGCGCGTGACTCACCCCTGCGGCGTCTCCTGCTGGTACCTTCTGGGAATTAGCTCTCCAGCCGTTGGAGCGCCCTCTGCAGACTAGTGTCCCACTTTTCCTGGCCCCCCATGTCCCTCTCAGACCTGCTGCCCCTTGCACGCTGGGTACCCCCACCCACTATCCCCGCCTCGCCTGAGTCGTAGGCTACTGCCAGTCACCAACTAGCCCCCGCTCCCTGGGGCAGACTGCAGTATAAGCCACACATCACAGGCAAGGCTGCATTTGGACATGCTGGCTCTACCTATAACAGAGCTGCCCCTCTGCAGACCTCGTACCCTCTAGTAGGCCCTTCCTTCGGCCTGCAGCCTGGGGCTCTGCTAGGCTGGCGCTCCCAAGCTCGCTGGCCCTTCCCCAGCACTGCTCCACCCTCGGTACCTTCCTCAGCTCCCCTGGCAGCCTGGTCCCTCCCTCTCCAAAGGCGAGAGAGAGAGAGTGTTTGCGCTCCTGGCCCACTTCTCTAGGTCCCTTTCAGCCCTACATGTCTATGATTATATGATTCAGTGACTGTTTTATGGAGAGCTTTGCAATAAGATTCACTTGGAAATAGCTCTTAAAAGAGTACATATCTTTTCCTGTTACTCCTTATCTAGTGGCGATCATATTGGTTTGAGAAGTGAAAAGGTAGGATTACCAATGCTGAAAAGTCAGAAAGTGCCTGTCGCACTAATCTGTAAGTATTTGAATGATTATGTGGATTACCTCTGTAAAGTTGTGTACACTGTGCAGGCAACAGCACAGAGTATTTATACCTGAGGCAAATGAATAACATCACAGGCACAAGTAAGCATGCATGCTGCTGTAGGAGGCAGAGGATGAACTGGTCCAGTAAAAATCAGATACGTACCTCTGAACAATGGCAAAGCAGGCTCTTAGCTGCCTAATAACCCTAAACTCACAACACTGGTACATCTCCTGACTGGAAACTGAGGACAATGAGCCCAATTCTCATCTCACTTATGCTGGTGTTATTCATGAGGCCAAGACGCTATAAATCTCACAAAACAGCTGAACTCCCAAGATTTCCATATTCTGGGCTGAAAGCTTGTGAGAACACCATGCAGCATTTAGGCACCTGAACCAGAAATTAAGCTTTGATTGGGGCTTGAACTGTAACCTTTTCCCAAATGAGGATCTGGATGCAGATACTATCATATTTAATATGGATACATTGTAACTACCTTCAGGATTCACTTAGGAAGCACATGAAGTTTCTCCTGACAATCCAAACCAAAACTGGTTTCCAAACCCAAACTGAGGTTTTGCATGGCTTAGCCATACAGAAAATTGTCTTCTCCCAAGAGAGATGTTTTGAACAATCTTCAGGTCTCAGACAGTTTTTCTCCATCTTTCTTTACCCTGTTCTTAAGATTCCCTAGCTCCATCTCCCACTTTCTTTACAGATTCTCTTTCCTAGAAAAAAAACTCTACTAGCTTTCCAGTCCCCACCTGACACTACTGCTGGGGTGAACTTTCCACCTGATAATCACTGTCTCTTAATGAAAAACAAATCTCCACCTAGATTGCCACACCCATAACTTGCTTCTTTTACAGTTTCGTTTTGCAGGGACACAGGCCCACATTGGTTTCTTTGCTCAGTCTCTAGACCTCTTACATATCCCTTTGCAGACAAGTTCCCCACCAGCATCTTTGCTCATCCTCTCCTACCTTTCTCTCTGATGTCTCCCAGCTTCAAACATTCCTCCACAACCTTACCTGCGGGGGATGGGGGTGGGAAATCCCCCTTGGCTTTCTTTTTCCTCCCAAGACCTGACTCCCTGATGTTTACATGTTCAGAAATGACAATGACTAAGGCTACATCTACACTACAGGGGGGGGTCGATTTAAGATACGCAAATTCAGCTACTTACCTCTGCGGCTTCCCGTTGACGGCGCTTACTCCCACCTCCGCTGGTGGAGTAAGAGCGTCGATTCGGGGAGCCAGGGGAGCAGAGCAGGCTGGGGCCGGGTCACTCCACTTCCCGCAGAAAGTGGCCAGCTGCCCTCACCCCTGTCCCCCCATGGAGGCCTGGGGCCAGCCCATCCCCCCACTCCCTCCTGCAGAGGCCTGGGGCCCCACACAGCCCCCCCACGGGAGGGCTGTGTAGGGCACCAAAATAGCTAGGGATGCCCCTAGCTAGATGGACCTTTGGTCTGACCTAGTATTCAGGGCCAGCTCCAGTCACCATCTTCTCAAGCAGATGCTTGGGGCGGCCGTTCCTGAGAGGGGCGGCACGTCCAGGTATTTGGCGGCAATTCGGCGGACGGTCCCTCACTCCCGCTGGGAGCAAAGGACCTCCTGCCAAATTGCCGCCGCAGATCGTGATCGCGGCTTTTTTTGTGTGTGTGTGTGTGTTTTGGCTGCTTGGGGCAGCCCAAACCCTGGAGCCGGCCCTGCCAGTATGGCCGCTCTTATATTCTTGTGTTCTTAAACAGAACAAGTAGCGTGAGATTGTCTTGATACTTGTGTCTTGTACAGTTCAGAGCACATCATTGTGATGATTACCGTATATACTCGATCGTAAGCCGGTTTGTTTATAAGCTGACTCCCCCAACATGGATAAGTAAAAATGGAAAATTTGTATGACCCATTCATAAACTGACCCTATAATTCAGGGGTCGGCAAACTTTGGCTCCCAGGCCATCAGGATAAGCTCCTGGCAGGCTGAGAGGGTTTGTTTACCTCGAGCGTCCACAGACACGGAGGTAAACCTAAGTAAACAAAGTGTCCCGGTGCGCCAGCTGCTTACCCTGATGGGCCGGGACAGCAACTGGTGGGGAAATTTGGCGGGGGGGGGGAGAAGCTGGGGGTCCGGGGAGTAACCCCTGTGACCACCCCCCACATGACCCCACCCCTAGCCCGGGACTCCCACACTCTCCCCATCCCATCGCTTCCCACTTTAGCTGGGCAGACCAGGTGAGGATGTCTCTGGCCTGGCTGGAGCTGCTCCGGCAGGCTGGACAGCACGGCCGCAGCCTGCTCCGGCAGGCCAGACCAGGCAGAGCGGATGCAGGATGTTCCAGTGGGCTGGGCCGGGCGGCATGGCCACAGCATGCTCTGGGGGGGCCGGTCAGCGCGGCAATGGCCTGCTCTGGGGGGCAGGGCCAAGCAGCACGGCTGCAGCCTGCCGGCCCTGGAGCTGCAGCTGCTTCGGAGGCTGAGGGGAGAGCAGCGTGGCCAGAAGCGGAGAGACTCTGGCCCCACCTCTTCCCTTCTGGCTCTGCTGCCTCTCCTTGCTCCCTCTGTTGGGGGGGCGGGGCTGTGTCCCACCTCTCCCTTTCTCTATAATCGTTCATAAGCCGACTCCCTTCTCTGATGCTTCCCTTTTTTACTAAAAAAATTCGGCTTATGAACGAATATATACGGTACTATTTACTGAAAGGTTGATTTGGTATCCAAGTAACAAAACCTAATTTCCAGAATTGAAAATGTGTCTGGCAAAATAAATTAGCAGGATTTTTATTGAGAAAACTGATCTTGACTTAACAAGCGAAACTAACAACCTGTACTGGGGAGATCACCCCTAGAGATCACATCTGGATTACAAAAAAGTATTTTGTTAAAAATTAAATCCTGCAACAAGATTGTATTTAAACTAATTTCTATGTACTTTTTTTTTTTTTTTTGGAGGGAAGGGCATATAGTGTAAGTGATTTGAATTGTGACTAAGTATCTAATGGCCTGATCCTGATTCAGTTGAAGTCAGTGGCTAAAGCACAAATGCACTGCATGGCATTACAGGAGAAAATAGTGCACAGAAAGTGGAAGGTGCCTTCTGACTTCTTTGTTATTAAGATCACCATTCTATGACCAGTTAGGGCATCAGTTTCACAACTGGTGAGTTGACAGGAACACACTCCTTGACTTCAGTAAGACATTGCCTAGTAAAAAAAACTGTGCTGTAATACCGTGCAGAAAGATATAGCTGTTGCCTTTATTTGACAACATTACTGTTCCCTAAGCACTCATCCACCAGCCTTATAAAAGGAAATGTAGTTACTGAGATCCAAATTCAACACTGGCTTCAACCGGGGCAGTGCCACTGAAGTTGACAGAATTGTATCCATTTCCTTTCATGGGGAATTTGGCCCTAAGACTTTTTAAAGGAATAAAAGGCTAATTGTCCTCGGGGTCCTCAGCCGGCTTGGGGGCCGGCTCCAGCCATCGAAGGGTTGGGGCTTCAGACAGAAGGAGCGGGGGTAGGGGGGTCAGCGCTGCCTGGCCCACGCCACCCGGAGCTACAGTGGCGATTTAAAGGGCCCGGGGCTCCAGACGCCGTTGCAGTAGCAGCAGCAGCGGCCGGAGCCCCGGGCCCTTTTAAATCACCGGCCCCGGGGCAGCTGCTCCTTTTGCCCCACCCCGTCGGTGGCCGGGGGGGAGGGGGGCAAAAGGGGCAATGACATTAAAGCGCTGCCGCAGCAGTGCTTTAAGCAGGGTCCTTTGCCGTGGCAGCGCTTTAAAGTCAGCTGTGTTCGGGCCCATACTGGCAGCCATTTTTTACCGGTACGCCATACCGGCCTACTTTCACCCCTGGTTGTCCTACAGACAAAAGACTAAGTTTTATTCATATGTCACTGGGCGCGTATAGTTTAGCCCGAGATTTTTAACATAGACAGCATGAGAAAATACAAAACCGGGTAAATGAGCCGTGAATGCATAAGGGGAGTAAATACAGTAAGGTGAAGATGCATAAATATGCCCAACTCCCAGTGAAGTCTTCAGGCTTCACGGGTTTAAATGAGGGTCTAAACTGGCCCATAGAAGCCAAGCGAGTTAGGATTTCCATTCCACCTTAAGTCACTCAGTGGTGCTTTGGCTAGGCACTGTGCGAACATAGAATAGAAACACAATCCCTGCGCCATAGGGCGGTTGAATTTTTTTAAAAGGTAGCTTGACCTAGAAAGTGTGTTTTAATCTTTTGGTCTTGTTGAGTCCCAATGCCTTTCACTAGTTTGGGGGGATGTGCTGGAAGAATTATTTAATCATTAAAGGTAATTCCCACCTACATAGCAATTTCCCCTGACAGGAGGGTTTGTAAGCCCCATTTAGCCCAGTTGGAGACAGCCATGGTATGGGGAAAGACAGGCAGGAGAACACATGGAGAAGATATGGAAGGGCCCTGTCTGAGGCAAGAGGGCCACTAATGGGGAGCAGTGTGGATAAAGCTAAAGAGGGCACAGAGTGGAGGGATTCTAGACACAAGGGGGGGGGGGCATTTAGCAAACTAGGGAGACTTCCCCAAATAAATTTCCAGTAGCCCATGGTCACCTCTTTCCCACACAAGTAATAATACGCACCTCTAAAAACACACATGCTGCATGTGCATTTTTCACCAGTAGATCTCAACGTGCCGTACAAAAGTCAGTATCATTATCACCATTTTATAGATGGGGAAACTGAGGCAACATAACTTGCTCAAGATCACCCAACAAGCCGGTAGCAAAGCAGGGATGAGGTTTTCTGTGGGGGTAATCCTGTGTGCAACTCACTAGGCCATACTGTCTTTCCTTGTTCAGCGGGCTGCACCAGTTAACTGCATCAGCACTTCTGACATGAGTTGGTGCTGGACTAGGCCCTTACTATTTTTTTTTTTGCACTGTTGAATATGTTTATCCCAAAGAGGAACAAATTTCAATAGAGGATGAAGTGATCCATAGATACCATCCCTCAGAATTAAGGTTTTTAGACAGATGTAAGATGTCATTCTATTTTTAAATTCCTTTTGAAGACACCCAAGTGCTATGACATTTCAAAAATCATCATCATCATTAGAAAAGTGCATTAAATGTGTAACACAGTGCTCAATGCTGCAAATATTTAGTCAATAGAAGAGCTGGGTAAATAACTGATTTTTCAATTTACTGGCTGTCCTGGGTTGCGGGGGGTGGGGGTGGGAATTGTTTCAGGTTGATCCAAAACATTTTTTTTTTTTGGTGAATCAAAAAATTGATAAAAAATTATATCAGGTCAATTAAAATGTTTTGTTTGTCCTGAACAAAATAATTCATTTCATTTTTAAGCTTTATAAAACCCTTTTTTAATAAAACTGAAGTAAATTTCAGAATAGAAAATATCATCTTTGAATTGAAAAATCAAAATGTTTTGTCTCCAATTTTTTTTTGAAATTTTGTTTTAGTTTTTTCCCCCCCTCCCTGTTAAAACAATTCAGTGAAATTGATCCAAATCTGCAGTTTTTAGCAAAATATTTTTAGATGAAATTTTTGCCTAGCTCTAGTCAATAGAACTATTCACGTGGGTAAGGATTATACATGTGAGGTTGCTGTCCACTCTCTTGTGTTTCCTTAACAGGTGAGAGCTTGTGTGTGTTTGAGGATTTCTTTTTTGTTGACAGGTTTCAGAGTAGCAGCCGTGTTAGTCTGTATCCGCAAAAAGAACAGGAGTACTTGTGGCACCTTAGAGACTAACAAATGTATTAGAGCATAAGCTTTCGTGGACTACAGCCCACTTCTTCGGTGCATCCGAAGAAGTGGGCTGTAGTCCACGAAAGCTTATGCTCTAATAAATTTGTTAGTCTCTAAGGTGCCACAAGTACTCCTGTTCTTTTTTGTTGAGTTTTTTTTTTTTTTTTAACCAGCTCAGCCTGCCTCTGTCTCTACCCACAAAGGGGTTAATTCCCTCACAGATAATTTTGCTGTCTAAGTCAGATCCTTCACTACGAATAGCATCCTTACAAGAAGACATGTTTCATTTTTTAACTGGAGCATATCTAATGATCCGAGGGAAAGCCCTGTCTGGTAACATTTGACCCACCCTCAGATAGGAACAGCAAGGTGGCACCAGCCTCTTCCTATTTTGTCATGAGCCGAGGAACTACACCCGTATACAAGTGACATGCATATCCCATGCATCAAAGTAGCAGCTCAATCTGTACTGCAATAACATTCTTTCACGTCTCAGCATGGGTGCTGGCCCTGAGCTGCAGTTCCAGTAATTGACATAGTTGCCCAATGCTCGAAAACAAACTCGGAAACTATTCTCATTAGACGTCTCCCTGGTTTGCTGCTCTGTTATTGTTAAACCCAAACGCTGAGCTTCGTACCAGCGTGGTTCTGTTTTTAATTAGTTCTGATGGCACTGGGCTACGCGCCAAGGAAAAAAAATGAACTTCCTGTGATTGAGGCTTGTTGCTCAGTATGTTGCTTCCTCTGTGTAGAGATTGTTTTTTCAACATTGTTCTGAAAAGGGACGACTGACAGAAATAATATAAGTTTTTACTGCTTTTGATTTTTTTTCTCCTTTTCACGCTTATAAAAGGCTGCTCCAAGTCAGGGATCCTAATGTTACATTGCCACTATTTTGCTTTTGTGTGACTCTGCTGATTAAAGACATCCTAGAAGAATATTTTTTTTTAATAAAATAAACACAGGCTCCTGTTAAAAAATGTAATACCCTTGACTTTTTAGGTTTTATGTAAATTCATTTGGATTTTTCTTTTTAAAGCGTAAGTTGCCTCAGCGTGGTTAGGGGTTGTAGTGAAAAGGGACATGAACACATTCCCGCCAGGAGAGTTCAAAGCTGCCTGGGTGATTTGGGGATAACGGATTCAATGTCAGTACAAATCTTTTTTTTTTTATTGGGATTTTGTTAAGTAGGCACATCAGATGGAAATAAAACAAACACTGCATGTGCATTGTTGTGGTTCCGGATCCAAACTTTGCAAAGTCTAGAAATGATCAGTCCCCTCTTGTTAAATGTAATGGTGATGTGCTTGTTCAGTATTGTTTCAACAGAGTCCTGGGCCTTCTCAAAGTAAATAAAGACTCTTATTATGACCTGAAGATGGATCTCTGCTCTGTCAAAAAATAGAGAGACAAGGTGGGTGAAGTAATATCTTTTATTGGACCAACCTCTGTTGGTGAGAAAGTCAAGCTTTCGAGACACACAGAGCTCTTCTTCAAGTCTGTGAAAGGAAATCCCAGCGTCACAGCTAAATGCAAGGTGAAACAGATTGTTTAGCACAAGTAGTTAGCACATATTGTAAGGGACAATTCAAGGTAGCCTGTTAACACCTTGTCTTTTATCATTTCCTGTATAAATTCATTCAAGAGGGTAGTGATTATCTGGTTTCACTCACATAATTGTTGTTGTGGCATTTATTGCACTGTATGAGGTATATCACAGGTTGTGATAGGCATGTGTAGGATCGATGGATCTTGAAAGGTGTGTTGTGGGAGGTGTTAATCATTGTAGCAGGAGAGGTGTCCACAGGTTTTGTATCTGTTGTTCTGGCAGGACCTGGTGCAGCTTTGAGTTGATGTGTCCTGCTCTGCGGGGAGCTTGCTTTGGATGATGAGGTTGGGGGGCTATATGAAAGCCAGAAATGGGGATTCAGGAAAAATTTCTTTCAGGGTGGGGTCCTCATCAAATATGGGTTACAGTTTTTTGATGATGCCCCATATGGGTTCCAGTGTGGGGTTGTAGGTCACAACTAGGAGTGTGTGGTTGGAAGGGGGTTTATTTCTGTATTGAAGCAGTTTCACTCCAGGTATTTGGGTGACCCATTCCATGGTGCGATCTACTTCCTTTGATTGGTGAAGGTGGTTTTAAGTGTTAGGTATTAAGGTATATGTTCTGGAGTTTCTCCTTGGAGCATATGCTGTGGTATCTGAGTACCTGGCTGTAGATAACAGATCACTTGGTGTGTTTGGGGTGGCTACTGTACCTATGAAAGTCGGTGTGGGTTTCTTGTATATGGTTGTTTGTAGGGTTCCATTGTTGAAGCTGATTGTGGTGTCCAGAAAGTTGATGTTAATGTGGGAGTGTTCCAGCAAGAGTTTAATGGCCAAGTCAAAAAATAGTCATTCAACCACGGTTGTGCTATTATTAGTCATAGGAGCCTTTATGAAGAACTGAACTGCTGTAGACCTCTAAAGATCAGGATGAGCTTCCATGGCTAGGGGGGGAGTATGTAACATGCTACATAAGAATCTCTTTGTCCTTCTGTGGTGGCAGAACCATATAAAGAGGTTTATGAGCAGCTATTGCTTATAGCTACTGAAGTTGGTCCTTTAATTCAAGCAACTGAGGTGTGTGGCTTTTGATCCAGAAACCAGGGCGTAAGTCCCTGCAGATGTCCCATCCCAGAGTCATTGTTGAACTATTGCCCTACGATAGGCCAGTGACATAGTCGGAGGGAGTAGGCTACATCTGATTTAAAATGATTTGGCCTTCCAAGATACTAACCAGAATAGCAGTTGGTTCCCTAGCACCTCATTTTGGGGAGATGAACTGGCCAGTGCCACTGGAGATTTCTCTGAATAAATGTATAGGCACTAAAGTCTTTATTTCCCATAGAAATTTCAGCATACAATCTTCATACTCTGAAGACTCTAAAGGGATAAAGATTTCTATGCAGAAGTCTTCCTGTGCTCAATTTTTTTAATAACCTAAGCATATAGAGAGAAAGAAAGAAAGAAAGAAAGTTAAAATTAGTTAAAGGAATCAAATACATACAGTAATTGCAAAGTTATTGGTTCAGGCTTGTAGCAGTGATGGAATAAACCGCTGGCTTAATAAGTCTCTGTTTGCTTCCCAATCATTGGAAGGGCCTCAGTCCCTTCATTAGAATGCTCCCATTAGCATAAGTTCATAGTCATTGGACCCGGACAATTGGAAAAAGGCAAGTATAGTGCCCATCTTTAAAAAAGGGAAGAAGGAGAATCCGGGGAACTACAGACCGGTCAGCCTCACCTCAGTCCCTGGGAAAATCATGGAGCAGGTCCTCAAGGAATCCATTTTGAAGCACTTGGAGGAGAGGAAGGTGATCAGGAACAGTCAACATGGATTCACCAAGGACTTCTATGATGAGATAACTGTCTCTATGCATATGGGGAAAGCGGTGGATGTGATATACCTTGATGTGATATAGCTTTTGATATGGTCTCCCACAGTATTCTTGCCAGTAAGTTAAAGAAGTATGGATTGGATGAATGGATTATAAGGTGGATAGAAAGCTTGCTAGACTGGCGGGCTCAATGGATATGGATCAATGGCTCGATGTCTATTTGGCAGCCAGTATCAAGCGGAGTGCCCCAGGGGTTGGTCCTGGGGCTGGTTTTGTTCAACATCTTCGTTAATGATCTGGAGGATGGGATGAATTGCACCCTCAGCAAGTTCGCAGATGACACTAAACTGGGTGGAGAGGTAGATATGCTGGAGGGTAGGGATAGGGTCCAGAGTGACCTAGACAAATTAGAGGATTGGGCCAAAAGAAATTTGATGAGGTTCAACAAGGACAAGTGCAGAGTCCTGACTTAGGACGGAAGAATCCCATGCACAGCTACAGGCCGGGGACCAACTGGCTAAGCAGCAGATCTACAGAAAAGGCACTGGGGATTACAGTGGATGAGAAGGTGGATATGAGTCAACAGTGTGCCCTTGTTGCCAAGAAGGCTAATGGCATTTTGGGCTGTATAAGTAGGGGGATTGCCAGCAGATCGAGGGACATAATCATTCCCCTCTATTCGACATCGGTGAGGCCTCATCTGGAGTACTGTGTCCAGTTTTGGGCCCCACACTACAAGAAGGATGTGGAAAAATTGGAAAGAGTCCAGCGAAGGGCAACAAAAATGATTAGGGGGCTGGAGCACATGACTTATGAGGAGAGGTTGAGGAAACTGGGATTGTTTAGTCTGCAGAAGAGAAAAATGAGTGGGGATTTGATAGCTGCTTTCAACTACCTGAAAGGAGTTCCAAAGAGGATGGCTCTAGACTGTTCTCAGTGGTACCAGATGACAGAACAAGGAGTAATGGTCTCAAGTTGCAGTGGGGGAGGTTTAGGTTGGATATTAGGAAAAACTATTTCACTAGGAGGGTGGTGAAGCACTGGAATGGTTTACCTAGGGAGGTGGTGGAATTTCCATCCTTAGAGGTTTTTAAGGTCAGGCTTGGCGAAGCCCTGGCTGGGATGATTTAGTTGGGGATTGGTCCTGCTTTGAGCAGGGGGTTGGACTAGATGACCTTCTGAGGTCCCTTCCAACCCTGATATTCTATGATTCTATGAAAGGATGTGGACAAATTGAAGAGAGTCCAGCAGAGGGCAATAAAAATAATTAGGGGGCTGAGGCACATGACTTACGAGGAAAGGCTGAGGGAACTGGGCTTATTTAGTCTGCAGAAGAGAAGAATGAGGGGGAATTTTATAGTAGCATTCAACTACCTGAAGGAGGGTTCCAAAGAGGATGGAGTTAGGCTGTTCTCAGTGGTGGCAGATGACAGAACAAGGAGCAATGGTCTCAAGTTGCAGTGGGGGAGGTTTAGGTTGGATATTAGGAAAAACTATTTCACTAGGAGGGTGGTGAAGCACTGGAATGGGTTACCTAGAGCGGTGGTGGAATCTCCATCCTTACAGGTTTTGAGGCCTGGCTTGACAAACCCCTGGCTGGGATGATTTAGTTGGGGTTGGTCCTGCTTGGAGCAGAGGGTTGGACTCAATGACCTTCTGAGGTCTCTTCCAACGCTAATCTTCTATGATTCTAAGATTCCAGAGAAATGAGCAATAAAGAGGCAAATGGAGGTGTTTCCAGGGCCTTTTATAGTTTATGCCATGTGGAGGGAATCCCATTGTTCTTACTGTGGAAAATTACAGCAACAAGATGGAATTTGGAGTCAAATGGGCAAGTCACATGTCCAGGCATTTCACCTGGTCACCCCAGGAAGTTCTATTAAGTGTAGATGAGCATCTCCCATGGTCCATTGTCAGTTAAATGTTCTTTTGATGGGCCACTCAATTTGAATAGTCCCTCCAAGATGTGCTAGCTACCTTGTGGGCATTACCTCAGGAGCAAACATTTGAAATCCAAGAATAGAGCCAATGCTTATAACTTCAAATACAAAAATGATACATGCATGGAGATGGCATAATTATAACCATCAAATCGTAATCTTTTCATAGACACCTCACATGACAACCTTTGTACAAGATTTGCTGCCAATATATAACAGTGGTTGCAACAATGATCTATATAGTCATATTTTAATCCAATAATGTCACAGGGTGCTTCCTTTGATTGTACATATTCCTCAAAGATAAAGGCTTCAGGCAATACACCAGAGTCTTCGGAACCATTTTCCCTTTGGGGCAATAATTCATTGAGTGTGTATACATAACATATGCAAAAGAATATTATGTATGTGTGTGTGTGTCAAGAAATCATATTAAAAACTGAGGCCCTCCATTTCTCCTCGGTACAGGCAGAAGGTGTGCACACTTCTCCCTGCAACTCCTCCACTGTCCTGCCTATGGGCCTCAAAACTGAGCTTCAGGGACCACATCTAGGAAAGAGAGGGTAATTCAGACTCTGAATCCTTGGCCTGTCTGCTAAGAATACCCAGAAGGGTGGCAATTGGTACAGGTTGGGATAATGGGGTTTTGTGGCTTGGAAACTATTTATCTGTCTACACAGCAAAGAAAAAAACATGGTTGGCCTGTGCCAGCCAACTCTGGCTTGCGGGGCTCGGGCTGCAGGGCTCTTTCATTGCTCTGTAGACTTCCAGACTTGGGTTTGAGCCCCGGCTCTAGGACCCTGCAGGTCCTCCATTCAAGCATGGAAGTCTACACAGCAATGAAACAGCCCCACAGCCTGAGCTCCATGAACCTGAAGTTTTTCTTTGCTGGGTAGACATACCTTATAAGACTGGGAGGTCCAATTCATTTAACATAGGCCACTAAACAGATGTTAAATGTTGATAACTCGTGATAGGAGATAATGTGTTAGTACTGTATTAATCTTGACAGTAATAACGCTGCCACGGGCACCTTTTTATTTTTTATGTGATATAAAACTGCGATCCTGATTATTTGAGGCCATTAAAGATCTGGCAATTGCTTTGGTAACAGTAGAAGTGTTAACTCTGTTTTCCTGGCCAGTTTCTAGTCTGGATAATTATGTTCTGACCCTCTAAAGACCCATGACATTGTGATTAGAAATAATATTTTCCTTAACTTTCTGTCTGTGAGGTGCTAAGCTTCTTTGTTTCCCAATGATTTGAAAGTCAATGGGAGTGGGAACCACTGAGCTATCAGGTGTTCAGTGTGTTTTCTGGGATGGGCCCTCAAGCTATTGTGTAGCATTGCTTTGTGCTGTTGACTAGCTGCTGGGTTCCAAAACAAGCGTGGCTCCAATTTAGATGGTGATGATTGATGATGATGATGATTTTCTTCACCTTATTTCTTTTTTCAAGGAGAGTAGGAAGTTTTCAAAATAACTGAACAATTTTGACTATTTACATATACAGAACCTGTATCCTTCTTCCATTTCCCCCTCACTGGCCCAGTCTTCCACCCTCCCTTCTCTCAAATCCCTCCTCAACATGGTCTTCTTTCAAAAGGCCTATGTGCCCACATTTTCAGAACCATGCAAAAAGATCTCCGTGTCTTGCAATAACTGTTTATGTTGGGATTTGTGGCACCTAACTCCCATAGGCATCTAACTCCCTTAGGTTCATTTGAAAATCCTCACTTTAAAAAGCACATAAATACATAGTGCCAAATTTTTGTAACCTTACTTATATCAAATAAGACTTTACAAGCTGTTCCATGACCTAAGCAAGACTGTTTTGATCAGCAAAGTGCTTCCTGACTTCAACAAGGGTATACAAACATGTCTATTCACATTTAGTTAGCATATATATTTGAATACATAGTGGGCCACATTCTTCGGTGCTGTAACCCCACTAAAGCCAATGGAGTTACACTGGGGATTAATTTGGCCCTATATTTTTATGTACAGCATGTGTATCAATCCCTGAACATACTCAATTACAGTTGATGTCAATCTTTTAAGTTAATTACTAGTTAGGCCCCTTACAAAGACAGCCTTTGCCTAGACCACTTTTAGGAGGCTGTTATCCATCCAGTGTGGAGAGATTTATGCACTTACCATCCATTAGCATTAATAGGAGTGGTCCATATAAATCACTCAGCACCAGTAAGGGAAGATAAAGCCCCTCTATGTTTAGAGAATGAACAGGTTTGAAAAATCAATGTTTGGACCAAAAAAAAAAAGGGAATGAATGTGATTCAATCTGTGTTATAACTCTGTGGTATGTAATAACACAGTCTGTACCATGACTGCTTTAATGTGTGGTAAACATTTTTTTTTTTACAAAATTTATTTTTTTCAGTAATATTACTTTTATAATAAACACATCAGTAAAGCATTAAGATGGATAAATAAATGAAATATGAAGGAAAAAAACTTTAAAACAGCATACAATAATGTTAAGTATGGTTACAGAATCAAGTATGGTATTACACTACGAAAAGCAGAGGCCAAATTCTCCTTTCATTTATTCAGGTGTAAATCTGGAGTACTCCAGAGAAGTTACAAATGGAGTTACATTGGATTTATTCCAGTGTAAAATAACAAAATTTGATCCACAATGCTTCATTCATATGATAAATATTTGATCCACTTGTATATAGCTGAATATTTTTCTTGCCTTTTTATAGGGGTTCTATACAATGTTATCCAAATGTCATCAAATTCTTGCATCCTTTTACCACACACACACACACATAATAGGCATATGAGGGTCTTTAATACAGTTATATGAAACTATACATATCACAGGCAGATAGTTACACTTTAGTTACTCAGAACAAAACTGCACTTCCACAGCTACCTAAAAAGTACATAAATTACCTAATGAAAAGCATTAGTTAGAGTTCACTATGCTAGGTGATGTGCCATTAAAATAATCACCTATTAGGGTGAACTTGTTATAATCATAGAGTCTTAAAAATATAGGGCTGGAAGGGACCTCAAGAGGTCATCTAGTTCAGCACCTTGTGCTGAGGTGGGACCAAGAATAACTAGACTATACCTGCCAGCTGTTTGTCTAACCTGTTCTTAAAAAACCTCCAGTGACAGTGATTCCATAAACTCCCCTGGAAGCCTATTCCAGTACTAAACAATCCTGATATAAAGGTCTTCCTAATATCTAGCTTAAATCTCCCGGGCTTAAGATCAAGCTGATTTCCCCTTAATAACATCCCTTAACATATTTGAAGACTGTTACTCCTAGGTCTTCTTTTCTCAAGACCAAACATACCCAGTGTTTTTTTTGTTTTTTTTTTTACCTTTCCTCATAGGTCAGGTTTTCTAAACCTTTGATCATTTTTGTTGCTCTCTCCAATTTGTACACATCTTTCTTAAAGTGTGGCATCCAGAATTGGGCATATTCTCCAGCTGCGGTCTCACTAGAGCCAAGTAGAGTGAGACAGTTACATCCTATGTCTCATGTATATCACACTCCTGTTAAGGGACCCCAGAAAGATAGTATCCGTATGTATACCTACATCACAGTATTGATTTACATTCAACCTATAACCCCCAGACCCTTTTCAGCAGTATTACTGTCTATACCTGTGGTCCCCAAATGTTTCACATCACGCCCCTCCCTTACCCCTAACCGCCCCCTCCCCCCAAAAAAAAAACAGGGCTAGGAGTGGGTCCAGGCCTGTGGGGGCAACAGACAGGAGTAAGGGGGAATGAGTCTGGGGCCTCAGCTGGGAGCAGGTCTGGGGCTGGGGCCAGGGGCTGAGGCAGGAAGCAGGACTACGGGCAGGGTGGGGCTGGGTGGCACTCCCTCCCTGCCCCCATGGGAGCTGGTCTGGGCCCTGCTGCACCCCCCTGAACATTCCTCCATGCCGCCGTAGGGGGGCATGCCCCGCAGTTTGGGGACCATTGGTCAACACAGTTATTCCCCTTTTTCTGATGTGTATTTGATTTGATCTTCCTAAGTGTAGTACTTTGCACTTGTCTTTATGGAATTTCATCTTGTTGATTTCAGACCAATTCTCCAATTTGTCATAGTCATTTTGAATTCTAATCCTGTCCTCCAAAGTGCTAACAGATTGGTGTTATTGGCCAAGTTTATAAGCATACTCTCCACTCCATTATCCAAGTCATTAATGAAAATGTTGACTAGTACCAGACCCAGGACCGCACTAGATATGTCCTCCCAATTTGACAGCAAACCATTGATAACTATTCTTTGACTATTGTCTTTTGACCAGTCTTGCACCCACCTTATAATAATCTCATCTATAATGTTATGTGGTGCAGCAAACATACATTTTACAATTAATAACTGATCATTTGGATAATAATAACTAATACAGTCATAAAGAGCTGGTCAAAAATTCTACACAGAACAGTTTTCCAATGGAAAATGGAGATTTTCCAAAAATTAAAACATTTCATGAGAACAAGTCCATTTAACAAAAAATTCAACAGGAAAGTATCAAAAAGAATCATTTTCACTTTCTTGTTTCATTTATTTTGCTTTGACATATATTATATTATATTATATTATATTATATTATATTATATTATATTATATTATAATTAATGTAATCCTTTTAGCATATTTATATTGATTATATTTAATTTTGTAAGTATAATATTCCATATTATATTATCAAATATATTATATTGTCATGTTTCGACAATATTTGAAACATTTTGATGTTTCTAAATTGATTTTATTTTTAATTTCCATTCCAGGAGAAAACTCAAAATTTTGACTTTTTGTTCCGATTCAGAATGGAAACCAATTTCAAATTTTTGGAATATCCCATGGGAAGGAAATTCTATTTTCTTACCAACTCTATTCATATATTGTAAGGCTGGAAGGGACCATTTTGAACATCTAGTTTGAGCTCCTGAATAATGCAGACCATAAATTCCTCTGTATCCACCTAGTAATTCCTGCATTGATCCCAATAACTTGTACATTAGAGCACCTCCTTTAGAACAACATTGTCTTGATTTTAAAGTGATGGAGAATCCACCACCCTTGGTAAGATGTTCCAGGGGTTATTAATCCTCTGTTAAAAATGTGCAATTTTTTCCCTGTGTGGGTTTTTTTTTTTTTTTGGTTTGTTTGTTTTTTGGCTTCAACTTCCAGCCACTGGATCTTGCTATATCTTTCTGGATAATATTAAAGAGCCTTCCAGTATCAGATTTCTTCTCCCTGGGTAGCCAGCTCCTTATCTAGTATGGATATAAAGTTGCTAATATAATACATTCACCAACTTGTTTTGGTTGAAACCCCCTCAAAAATATTCCTCTCAAAAATGGAAACATTTTGTTTTAACGTTTTCAAAATGAAACACTTCAATTTTTTATTTGAAAAAAAAAAAAACCCTCAAAAATGAAAGCAAATGTTTCTTTCATCCAGAAACAATTTTTTAAAATCTTTTCTGTTCACAAAAAAAAAAAATCAAAAAATTTCCATTTTGGGTCAACATGAAACAATTCCCCCCACCCAACTTTTCAGTTCATCCAGCAAACCAAAAAATCAGTTATTCACACCACTCTGCTTTTGAGCTCTGTACACAAATACTGCATATTTGTTGTTCATTTTTTAGGCTCCTCTGCCTTGTCTTTTTGACTGTGAGCTCTTCAGGACAGGGATTGCCAGCACAGTGGAGCACTTATTCTAATTGGGTGCCACTGTAATAGTAGTAATTGTTATTAGATAGATAGATAGACAGATAGATAGATAGATAGGCTAACGACCTGATTCTGACCTAACTTTCATTGATTTTACCCCATAGTAACTTAGTCAATGGACCTGCCTTTACATCATTTTGGCAATGTAAAGGGGCCTTAAAGTGCGTATAAATGTAATTTGCACTGCCAGAGAGGTGAAAGGGGCCTTAGCGTAAATGAAAAGAATCTGGCAATGCAATTAGACCTGACTTACACATTACATAAGTATAAGTGAAAGGAGAGTCAGACTCCAATTTTGAAAGTATGAAGCTGTTAAACTAAGGTATTGTTTTTCATGTTCCCCTTTAAATATAACCCTGTATCTTCAGTCTCTGACATCCCTTTTATGGCAGACGCACATCGATGTGAAGCTGCACACAGACATCTATTGCAGCTAAAGATTAAAAAAAATGTACATCACACCAAAAAAAATAATATGAGGTTAACAATAAAAAACAAAACAAAATTTCATTGTTCTAAAGATCGATTATTTGCTAACAAAAAAATCTTTACAAAAGAAATGTATATTATTCTGTTTTACAGCTTCAAGCACTTCAGACAATTAACATTGATCCCCCCCATAAAAGAAAGAAAGAAAGAAACCCAGATACAACAGTGAGGGGGGGAACTGATAGCGAGAGATGATGAAGGAAGAAAATCAGATAGATAGAGATGATGAAGGAAGAAAATCCAAAATAGAATAGAAATGGCTGATTCTCTCTTTGTGACATATTTTCTCTCTCAGCCTTGCATATTTGCATTAAAGTGATTGTGAATAATGTACATTTGACCAGTGCTGTCTGCGGAACTAATGCCTATTAAAGTGATGGGAAGTAGCATATGTTGTGCCTAGGGCAGAGAAAGTCCAATCACCCCCACTGTGTGAGTCTCCAACTAAAATGCAGGACAGCCTGGGTTTTATCCTAAATGAACCCAGCAGGAAGAAACAGGGCATAGTCCCTCATTCTACATTTAAGCTTCTAAACTAAGGTTATAAGAGTTAGTTTCAGAAAAGGGAACTGTAACATCCATCATTTAATTTATACTTGGTGCTAATGTTGCCTTTATCTTATACCTGCTCCATAAATACAAGGGAAACCATTAATGCAGAGAAAGGGGATACATGTATTCAGTTGTTTCAAGAATCAAGATGCATCCACTTTATTGCCACCAAAGCAAAACCCCTACTCTGCTCCAGTTATTCCTTCATATTTTCTGCCAGTGCACAATTTTGTCAGTAATTGCAAAACGATTTGGGTTTGTGGTTTCACTTTTATGTCCCTGCACTGTACTAGAAATGTTCTGCTATTTGAACAGTTTGGAAAGCTTTTTGAATTCTATTACATAATCTCTCTAACAACCTCCAGCATCAAGTTCAGATCCAAAACAGCCTTTCTTCTACCTGTGTGAACTTGATAGCTGGGAAAAAAAGGCAATTATAAAAATGTATGAGAATAACAAATTCAGCTGAACTAAGGAAATAAAAGTTGCCGAATTGTCATGTTTAGATCTGTAGTGATGCTTTTTGCCTCATTAACTGCAGCATTACAAAGGGGGGGAAAGTGCTGGAACTATTTTTTTTTAATACAGCATCCGTCCCACAATTTATTTCTATCACTAGTGAAATAAAACTTACCTTAAATAGAAGCCCATCAATTTGTGATGTAGAAAAACATACTCTCCCCGTAGGTCAGAAGGAACTCCATTGAAATCAATGGGCTAGAATCTGATCGCACTTAAAAGGTGTAAATCGAGAGAAATCAGTGCATTGAGGGGGAGACTAGAAGCCTTTATTAGAAATGGGCTAAGTTGAAAATTTAGGATCTTGAATCCAAGACGTCAAATGCCCCATATTTTGGGGTGGGAATTTCATATCTGAGGTTTTCAGTGATCCCTCTACAGAACCTGATCCGAGAACAGCTGAAATGAGAGTTGGCTCATATAAAGGCTAGTTGTAAAATTCAGATACAGGTTTGGAATCTGAAACATAATCCCATTCCCAGTTCAGAAATGTTTAAATCTGGAATGATCGTTTGGGCTCATTTTTAGTGCACTGACCATACTTAGGCAATATAATTTTTTTTCCTGGTTATTGCTGCTGTTATTTCACTTTTAAAAGATAATGGGCAGATGGTAAAAAAAATGCTACAAAATAATTGCTACAACAATCTAGTCTTATCAGCAGAACTCAGAAATCAGATTATATTTCTATTATTGTTCTTATTGTTGCATTAAAAATACTGGATAGCTTTAAAGGGATTGTTTTATATTTTACTTCTCTTTTTTCTTTCTTTCTTTCCTCTTGTCAATAATAACATAGGAATTGGAGAAACTTATTATTATTACCACTAGGCTTAGAGACTGCAACTGAGATTGGGGTCCCATTGTATTGGGCACTCTTCAAACACATAGTAACGGACAGTCCCTTCCCCAAAGAGTTTTCAGTCTAAATAGACAAGAAAAATACCTATCCCCATTTTACAGATAGGTAATTGAGACAGAGAGAAATTAATTGACTTGCCCAAAGTCACACAGGAAGTTTGTGGCAGACCAGAGAATGGAAACCGGAACTCTTGAGTCTCAGACCAATGCCTTAACTACAATACCACAAGCCAGAGGACAAGGGCTCTAGACATAAAACGATGTCTATTCTCACTTTTACATGCTTGCTCACCACCTTTCACATACCTGGAGAGAGACTCACACGACACACATATTCACATTCTACTTTTGCTTGTTGTGGCCTTAATGGCTAATGACGGTATTATACAAGATTCAGATAAGGCCAAACATGGAAAGGCGGGTCATAACTAAAGCTGTGTGAAACCAAAATAGTACTTGAAATCAGCTTTGGTTCATGATCAAAATGCATCCATCCAAAATGCATCCATCCATCCATCAGCTAGTAGAGGTTGCTCAGTTTTTCCGCCCACCTGCAAAGAGTCAACAGAAGCTTCTTAACATGTGGCAAACCAGAAACTGTATCAAACTTTTGTTGTCAAGGTATTTTGAGTTTGAGCCTGATACGCTGGGATAGGTCAAATGATTGGCTCAATCTATGCTATGCGATCAGAAGGATCAACCTTGTTCAACAGAAGCCAGAAGTGAATGCATTTCAGTGGAGCTCCTTGGTGCAATGAAAAGTCAATCTACAAAAACTGAACAAACCACATTTGCTTCTAGCCCCTATGTGATTCCCCAAATTATTGGTAATTGGCTCCTTGCTAATTTGTATTTTGCCTAACATAAACATGTTAATTTTAGATTTTATGTTTTAGATAGTCCCCTAATATCAGAATTATTTTGTTAATTCAGAAATGAAATCTAGACTCCATGTATCCTTGTTAGGGGTGGAGAACAGTCCTACAATTCTTCCCAGTTATTGGGAATTCTCTCCTTGCTAGTTTCATTTTGCTCCCATATTTACTTCATATCCTTGTTTCACAATGGAAAATTTGTTTCCCTGGTTTAAGAGACTTTTTCCCCCCTAGATTCATAGAATTTAGGGTCTGATGGGACTGTTATGCTAATATAGTCTGACAGGCTACCTAATACAGGCCACAGAATTCCATCCACCGATTCCTGCATCTAAGACAACAATGCTGTGTCTTGTCCCATATCTAGCTCTGTTAAACCAATGTACTAGTGCACCCATATGAACAGCTGTGGTCCACACCTTGCTCACAGATTTAAAAACCAAATTCAGCTATGGGGAAAACAAGTTCATTCAAACCCCAAACTTTTATTCTTCAGGACATGCAAGCCTATGCACCGATAGACAAAATATCATGAACCACACTGTGTCACACCACACTTGGAGGGGATGTCATTGTAACTAAAATATTGTTCAAGCATGAGCTCCTGGCCCTATTGAAGTGAATGGGGTTTTTGCCATTGACTTCAATAAGTGCCAGGATTTCATCCCATGTGTTTTAGTACATATACCACTACTTTCCTAAGGAAAGGTACACACTTTGGGCCAGATCCTCAGTCAATGGAGGTACATTGATTTACATCATTATGATTTGGCCCATGGCCTCTATTTTGCCCTAGGAAATGCCATGCTATGCCATTGAAAGAATAAATGGTGACCTTACACAACAGATTTGCTAGGCTACTACGTCAGTCTCAAAATCAGCATCTTCTGCAAAGATGCCAAACCTGGGTAGGACAGTAATTGTGCATGGTTACTTTTTTTGTGCTGGTATTTTCAATATGTGTCCATTAAGACTTATGAGTGGATACGTGCCCTGAGTCCACAAAGACATTACAAGCAGCTACCATAGAGCACCGCTGTTCATTGTGATCATTGATAGCCACACATATAACCAGCACAAAGCTGGATCACTCCTCTAAGGGAACCGCACATTTAGCTATCATTCAAAATCTTCATCCTGATCACTGATAGCTCAGTAACTCCCTGTTTTGCCAATAGGGCTGAAGCATTTGCCATTATTCATCACACCGGTTCACTCTTCCCTCCAGTTCTTTTCATTGTGGCACAATACCCAAAACCCATGAATCTTGCAGTCCTAGCAGCCAAGTCTGTAACATTTTGACTCTACAGAATCAGAGCTAATAATTCAAGCAAGCAAAAACAGTGAAATGGAAAGGGGCATTCTGATTAGAAGCACAAATAAATTGCTTCAAAGGAGACCTTTTGTTAAGTGAAATGAATATCAGGAAAACCAAGGCATTAGTGGTGATCCAGTAATCACCCTGGTCAAATCAGAAAGCATCAATGTATTGATTACATTGTTACAATTGAATTTATTAATTACTTATCTCTTCTTATATATTTAACCGGTTTAGCCTATAGTTGATATCAGCTTTGTGAACAAATGGACACAAATGACCTAGAAGTGATAGACCTTGCACCCCACTAAAAATGCCTAAAGCATCCAACCTCCCAGGCAAATATATATTAATTTTAACCATAGGTGCTGTAATTAGGCATATGGGGGGCTGCAGCACCTCCTGGCTTGAAGTGGTTTCCATTATATACAGGGTTTACAGTTTGGTTCAACGGCTCTCAGCACCCTCACTATAAAAATTGTTCCAGCACCCCTGATTTCAACTATTATCTATTTTAGGATTTTATATGGCCATCCATCATCATTGTATCTGAGCAACTTCTATGTAAAATTGAGAGCAATAGAGAAGTCCCTAGTGAACTTCGTGGAGTCTCTGGAACTTGTCTTTTTTCAGGGTAAAAGGTTGGCTTGGTGCAATATTTTTGATTTTGACTTTTTAAATTAATAAATTAATTAGCTTTTGTTGTTGTTAATAATACCTAGCTCTTGTATAGTGGTTTTATCCAAATATCTCAAAATGCTTTACAAAGGAGGTAAATATCATTCTCCTTATTTTACAAATGGGGAAATCGAGCCACCGGAAAGTGAAATAATTTTTCTGAAGTCCACCACTAAACCAATGGCAGAGAAAGCAACAGAACCCAGGTTTATTGAGTTCCAGGCCAATGCTCTATTCACTGCAGAGTTGTGGTAACATATGTTAAGAATGAACCATCTTGTTCTTTGTTAACTCCAGAATATTCAATCTTTTTATTGTCTAACATCCTTGTCACTTAATCTGAACTAAACATAATTATAGATTGTGCACTGGTGATTGTGATATCTGCTGGGAAGTTGGAAACCACTTGGGAAACAAAATAAAAATTTGCAATATTCTAATGTTACAACATATAGCTCTTTTATAGTTAGTGTAATTATTTCTATTTTTATGCAAGGGACATGTGCTTACTGGGTTTTTTTTCAGACAATGTTTTTACTAAAAATGCCCCTGATTTTAATATTTGATATCAGATCTGCTATGCAACATGAAATCATCAAGAGGACATACTCATTTTTAACTTTTGGTTAAACGTATCAGAGCAGATTTGGAAGTGTGATTTGCTCCCTGCAAACTGTTTGGATTAGCCGTGCATATCATGTTGCCTTGTGGTTCCTTTCCAGCAAAAGACAGACACATTAGGAAACTGACTCCAGTCACTACCGAATTTCAATTCCCTCATCTGGGATTCATTTTCAGTCTTTTCACCTGATCTATGTTTACACCCTTTGGAAGCTGAATCCAGATAGGCTGTAACACTGGAAGCTTGTGCTGAGCAGACATTATACTCATCCTCCTCTCTTTGCAGTAAGGTAGTGTGATGGGTTGGACCCCACGCCCTCCTCCACATTGAGGGAAGAGGCAAATTTCATAATATATCTTTGGGTCTGTACTCGAAGGGAGGTGGACATCTGAGTGTTGGAGCAAGTCCCTTAAGATGAGTCTTCCCAGAGCTGATCTGCAGCTGGGTGTGGCCCTGCCTGTGTGTGTGTTAGAGGAGGTTTTAAGAGCCTGACTGAGGCCTTGGCTACACTGGCTGTACAGCGCTGCAACTTGCTGCACTCAGGGGTGTGAAAAAGCCCCCCCCCCCGAGCGCAGCGAGTGCAGCGCTGTAAGTGCCAGTGTAATCAGAGCCTGCAGCGTGGCACGCTCCCTCGCAGCGTTGCACGCTACTCCCCTCGGAGAGGTGGAGTACTTACAGCGCTGCGCGGCGTGACTACACTCACTGGCGGCAGCGCTGTGAAGTCCCGAATGTAGCCAAGACCTCAGTAAGAACAGTTAAAGTGGGCCCATACTGGCAGAACAGATGGACTCAGTGGTATTTCAGCACATCAGGTGGCTTCCCAAGGGGTCCAACCCGTCACAGGTAGAACAGGATGGATGAGTTGCAAATTGAAACACAATTCTCATTCCCCAATATAAATTTAAGCCAATCCTGCTCACTGACATAGGAAGAAAATTATTATTCTTTGAAGAACACAGCTTAAGAAGCCAATTTAATAGCCATAAATACCAGAGGGTGGAAATATTTATGCGTAACTCACTGTTTCTATTTCCAAAACCTCACAGGGGCATATATTTGTACTTCCACATGACCACATCCTGGTCGCTATCTCTTAAAAAGAGCACATACAAAATGTTTCAGCATTAAAGCAAGAAACACAGTATGCCATGGTCCTGAGTCCAAACACTGTGTGTAGCTAGAGCTAAATGAAGAGACCCATTGACAATGCTGCGTACTCATCTAGGGGTTTGCTAGAGAGGTATGATCTTGTCAAAGAAGCATGGGACCACGAACCAGGCACTTCTGAATTGCAGTCTTGATACTGACTTCCTTGGTGGCTTTGGGAAATAACTTAGCACTTCAGCCTCATTTTTCCAGCTGTAAACCTTACATACTAAAACCATGTCATGGAATGTTGTGATGCACAGGAATCATGAAGCAGAATGAACCATTCCCTCAATAATCATAGACTCATAGATGAGACCCTTGGGAGCAGAACCTCCTAGTTTTTCTAGCCTGTCCTCTTACCCTAGTCATAGAATATCAGGGTTGGAAGGGACCTCAAGAGGTCATCTAGTCCTCTACATGAACCCCATAAAAGTATTACCTAATCTACTCTTGAATATCTTTATTGAAAAGGGCTGGCCAACAATGCATGTCCAACAGAAAGCAGATGAACCTTTGTCTGTTTTTACACCTAAACTCAAACCAGAGCTTTATCAAGATTTTTTAATCGTCTTTTACTTCTGGTTGTAAGCTGGGACAGGAACTGAAAATGCTAAAGTATCACAAATAGGATGAAGCTTGTGTCTTTCACCAACAGAAGTTTGTCCAATAAAAGATATTACCTCCCCCACCTTATCTTTCTCATTTCCTGATACCAACATGGCTACAACAACATTGCAAACAAAGTTTCACAAGGCAGGCAGCTCCCCTGGCAGGATGAGAACCAGATGTGCCAGAAATCTCAGGAAAGAGGCTCTTCTCTCAAGAATTCCAGCCCATTTTTGTAGACTCCAGGGATGAGATTTCCAAATTATACAAGGCTAAAATTAAGTTCTTAAAGCCTTGCATTTTCAAAAGGGGCTAGTGATTTTGCATCGCTCCGTTTTGTCTGACGCCTTAAATGGGTCTGATTTTCAGAAGGCAAATGCTCAGCACTTTCTGAAAATCAGGCCCCTCGAAGGTGGGCACCAATAACTTGAGTTACCCAGAATTACTAAGTCACTGTTGAAAATGTAGGCCTAAATCCATATTTAAGTACCTACGCTGGAATTTTCAAAGAGACCTAAAGGAGTGAGGTGCTCAACTCTCTTAGAAAGTTTATGGGCCTATAAGCCCATTTGAAAATCTCTGCCCTAAATAAGTGGCCTGATTTTCAAAAGTGCTGGGCACCCAGATGCTCCTATTGATATCAATGTGAATTTAGTGATGCTCAGTAGCTTTGAAAATCAAGCCATTATTCAAGGGAGGGTGGTCCAGTGATTAGAGTGCTACCCAGGGAGGTGGAAGACCACCATTCAGTTGCCTGCTCTGTTGTGCCTTGGGCAAGTTCCTCTCATTTTACAAATGGGTAAACTGAGTCAAGGAGAGGCTGGGACTTTCCCCTGGCTACACAATGAGTGGTGGAAAAGCTGGGAGCTCATAGTTCCCTGCTTTACACACAAGAACACACTTATAATAACCTGCCAAAATAAATAAAGCATGTGTAGGAATTGTTCTTTCCAATCCCATTTGCAGTCATAAATGAAACAATCTTCCCTCGTTCCCCTAATGGACATTACTTTGTGTAATAGAAGAGAACTTAGGATGGCACAACACAGCATAGATCTACCAAGAACTGAACTACAGTACTATTGGGTTCTCCTACAGCTCTGTGGAGTTTATGATACTGAAACTGATCATCTACACAATATGGGTTTATGGATTCAGATCACTGTAATGGTTTGATGCTGTGAGGTACTTGGTACTCACAAACTCCATTAAAGCCAACAGGAGAGGCAGACTCTTAAGCCCCAATTCAGCAAGGAATTAAGCATGTACAGAACTTTAAGCATATGAGTAATCCCACTGATGTCAATGGGGCTACTCATGTGCTTAAATTTACTCATATGATAAGTACTCTGCTGAATCAATACTTTACCGCCTGGTCCAATGGCTGTTGAAGTTAATCGGATTATCTTGTTCCTTCAATAAGTGTAGGAGAAGAAGAATTGTCTAATGGTTAGAAACTAGTTTAGAATTTGGGTTCAATTCCCTACTCTGCCACATATTTCTTGTGTTACATTGGGCAAGTCACTTATTTCTCTGTGGAAATGGAGATGACAGCACTTCTCTACCTCACAGGGGTATTGAGAGACTAAATACATTCAAGATTATGAGGTGCTTAGATACTAGTGATGGGAACCATGAAAGCACATTAGACAGATTGGATCAGTCCCTTTATTGTCAGTTCTACCATGTCATATGCTTCTCAAACATAAATAATCATCTTGATTAACAACAGAAAAATATTAATGTGAGAAATACTAACATAAACTCTTATTTTGGACTCCAATAAATCCCAGCTTTTTAATGCCATTTGGATTAAATCAAACACCAAACTAACCTGTGAACTAGCATTGGGACATTTCCATTCCAAAGAGAGCTTTAGTAATACATGCCAGCAACCTACACTTTGTCCCCAGTTGGAAAGATGTTGGCAGTGATTCAAAAACATATGTTAATAAGGATGCTATATTATATATATATATATATATATATGTATATATATATATACACAAAGACATATGTTAATAAGGATACATATATATATATATATTATACACACACACACATATATAAAGCATCCTTATTAAGATATGTTTTTGTGTATATATATAATGTGTGTGTGTGTATATATATATATATGTGTGTGTGTCTGTGTATAATATATATATACACACACACAGTAAATATACACACACATTAAACCTTATCTGCATCAACACACTTGTTCAAACAGCTTTTCAAATCTGAGTCCCAATCTTCATGAATGAATAAAAAGTCCCAGATGTTAAAATGTCCCAGGACATGCATTTTAACCAACTTTGTTCTGCATTTGTAGCCTGACATCCAAAGGAGGCATATTGATTAGAATTATTGGCATGCTTAGTATTTTAGTTTTAGCGTTTCCGACCGAGTGGCATTTGCTCTGAAATGACTAGTCTTTTTGTTATTTATTCCCAGTATGGTACTTTCCAGACTTGGTTGCTTTGGAAATTCCCCTTATCTCAGTATCCCGGACATTTTAGAATGGATGCCTGTTTTGCAGGTGCAAGTACAGAGAATGAGAGACGGCACAGTGAGTGAATGGGAGAAGGAGAGAAGGGAGAGAGGGGTAGGGCATGTATGGAGAGAGGGGAGAGAATGAATGAATAAATGCAAAACATCTGTGAGTTGCAAGACAACAAGGGACAAAATGTGCCCTTCCCTGCATGGGAGCATGAGCTGAGAGTAGGCAAAAGGCGACAACCTTTCTATTTACGTCACTACATACAGATCAGGCAATATTCCCCGGTCTTTGTGGTCCTGAAGTAAAGGGACTCCATAGATCTATTTACCATTGCCATACAGCTAGTGCAGTCATTTACATGGGTGTAAACTCACTCTTCTCTAGTTAATAAATTTGAGTCTCAATGTCCCCTGTAGTCATTTGCTTTTCTTATCAATGGATATGTGTGCACTGCCAGAACATAAGAACGGCCATACTGGGTCAGACCAAAGGTCCATCCAGCCCAGTATCCTGTCTGCTGACAGTGGCCAATGCCAGGTTCTCCAGAAGGAGTGAACCTAACAGGCAATGATCAAGTGATCTCTCTCCTGCCATCCATGTCCACCCTCTGACAAACAGAAGCTAGGGACACCATTCCTTACCCATCCTGACTAATAGCCATTAATGGACTTAACCTCCATGAATTTATCTAGTTCTCTTTTAAACCCTGTTATAGTCCTAGCCTTCACAACCTCCTCTGGCAAGAAGTTCCACAGGTTGACTCTGCACTGTGTGAAGAAGAACTTCCTTTTATTTGTTTTAACAATATTAAGCAATAATCCCACTCCTGCGGGTGTCTTAACAATCGTCCCAACCTCATCCTGCTCTGGCAGTTGTGAGTGTCTAAGGCAGGGGTCAGCAACCTTTCAGAAGTGGTGTGCCAAGTCTTCGTTTATTCACTCTAATTTAAGGTTTCGCATGCCAGTAATACATTTTAACGTTTTTAGAAGGTCTCTTTCTATAAGTCTATAATATATAACTAAACTATTGTTGTATGTAAAGTAAATAAGGTTTTTAAAATGTTTAAGAGGCTTCATTTAAAGTTAAATTAAAATGCAGAGCCCCCCGGACTGGTGGCCAGGACCCAGGCAGTGTGAGTGCCACTGAAAATCAGCTCGCATGCCACCTTTGGCACACGTGCATAGGTTGCCTACCCCTGGGCTAAGGCATTCTAGCTCCCTCCTTCCTCCCCAGCTCCCTACTCTTAATTTGTCATCTTGGGTTGGTGGAGTCCAAAGAATCTAGCAGGTCAGTGCTGCCTGGGCCTCTCTAGAGGCCCCTCCACCTGACTTAGCTGAAGTGAATTCAGCTTTAATTGCTGGTAGGGAAGCCCACACCAGAGTACTTCAGGAAAACTGGTGCTTTGTTAGTGGTTTCAGCCCAAGACTCCTCAGCTCTGCACAGTCCATTGCCTTGAAGCTGCCTCAGCTCTGTGCCGTCCATTGCCTCAAAGCCTCCACAGCTCTGTGCTGAGCAATCCATCGCCGCAAAGCCTCCTCAGCTCTGCACCATCCGTCGCCTCAAAGCCTCCTCAGCTCTGCGCTGTCCATCACCTCAAAGCCTCCTCAGCTCTGTGCCGTCCATCACCTCAAAGCCTCCTCAGCTCTGTGCCGTCCATTGCCTCAAAGCCTCCTCAGCTCTGTGCCTTCCATTGCCTCGAAGCCTCCTCAGCTTTGCACCATCTGTCACCTTGAAGCCTCCTCAGCTCTCTGCCATCCATCGCCTCCAAGCCTCCTCAGCTCTGTGCCATCCATTGCCTCGAAGCCTCCTCAGCTTTGCACCATCTGTCACCTTGAAGCCTCCTCAGCTCTCTGCCATCCATCGCCTCCAAGCCGCCTCTGTTCTGGGCCCCGTCATCTCGAAACCTCCTCAGCTCTGTGCCGTCCGTCATCTTGAAATCACCTTAAGTCTGGGCCATCCATAGATTCAAAGCCACCTCAGCTCTGCACTGTCTGCTGCCTTGAAGCTGCCCCAGCACTGCAGCATCCATCACCTTGAAACCACCTAAGCTCTGCACCATCCATCATCTCAGAGCTGCCTCCGCTCTGTGCTGTCTGCTCCTTTGAAGCTGCCTCAGCTCTGCTCTCTAAAGAGCAAACAGACCCCTTAGCACCAGAGAAGTACTTCCAGCAGAAGGTAGGAGTTGCTTTCCCCTGTCTCTCTCCTTTTATCCCTGTCCAGGATACCTTACCCCGCTGTGCCTGAATATGGTTTCTGTCCGGGACCCCAGGCATATTTGATGTAGATCTCATGTTCCTTTATTGACTAGCAGGGTCACTAGCATTATATTGCCCCCAAATGCAAAACTTAACTGTATTTTAATCAGACACCCTTAACCAACCACATAACTGAAATGAAAATGAGGCCTGGCCCATTCAGTGACTTTCTGTGGCTCACCAACAGATGCTGGCAGAGAGCTCCCTCCCTTATGGAGTTCTCAAGTGACTCTGGGCCACTCCTCTCCCATTTCACCAACACATGGCAATAGTTATCTCCCAACTCCAGGGCTTACACCAATGTGCTGGAAAGATGTATTCTGCTGAGATCTCTGGGCTTTTAACTGTGAACTGTATTTCATCACAAATATCAATCATCATCCTCATCCTCATCATCATCGTATTTAAAAATGATTGTTGTTATTATTATTAATTCATTATTTTGTAGCACCCAAAAGCGTGATAGGTGCAGTACAGGACACATTGAAAAACATTGTCCCTGATGCAAAAAAATCTTAGATGTATGTTACACAATATAGATGTATGTTACACAATTTAATAAGCATAACAAATGAGAAAGCCTAAATAGCCCCCTCAAGGATTGAACTCACAACCCTGGGTTTAGCAGGCCAATGGGGGGAGGGATAGCTCAGTGAAATGAGAAAGTGAGGAAGATGAATATAATAGCAATATGATCAATGATTGCTCACTTTGAGTTTGGTTGTTCAATTCATTCCGCTTATTGTTCATTCGATAGATAGATAGATAATTCAAATTAAACTCTTTGCTATTTTGTTTTATAAATGTCCCGATCTTCAGTCACTGTTCATTCCCTATTGCCAGTGGACTGCCATCTGCATGGTTGGAATAAACAGCTTTGTTCAGCATTTGATACCAATGACAAAACTCCAAACAAACAAAAATGTATTGCCATAATAATATAGGCTGGAGTTATTTGCAGTGAAATGTATTACCAGATAAATACACAGCTTGGATACCAAACGGATTAGCCTCTCATGTCATTTAAAGAAAGAAAACTATTTTGTAATATGAAAATTATTTTTATATCTCTGATCTCACCTGGTGCATTTTCCCTCCTATTCTGCTGATAATTTCAACACATTTTTCATGAAGAGCAATTCCAGACTCCATTATTGTTCCAAGTTCTGATATTCTCATAGGAAATGAAAAACTGCCAAACCTTCCTTCCTGCTCATAAAGACCTGGAAGAGGTGGATAAGACCAGAGAATCTTCTGACTTAGGGAACATTTTATTTATTTATTTATTCATTTACTTATTTATTTAGATAAATCCCCTGGGCAGGAAGGAGAAAACAAAAATTTCAAACTCAGTTCCAAATATCTTGTTTAGAATGTTTGCCTCTTAATTACAGAGCTGCTGGCAAATAGCACACTGAGAGACTTGTAGAATAATTTGGTATTAAAAGACGTGGAGGGAGAGGTGGTGGTGGCTTCAGATTTTTTTTTTTAAGCAAAAGTACTATATATAGCATCTTTACTGGCAGTCACAGCAGAGGGACCAATGATTTATTAGGATTCTGGAGGCACACAGATCTAAAACCCTTTCCGTCATGGAAGTGCTGCCACCTCTGGGGTGGAAAATCACAGCTGTTCAATGGGACACAATAACAATATATTACATTTTAGGAGACAAAGTGCTGAATAAATTTGTTAGCCAATTGAAACTGCATAGAGAATGTAGGTAATATGGAACAACCCTAGTTAGAATTTGGCCAGGACACAGGGGTTAACATCTATATTTGTATGCAAAAGGTCATGGAATTCTGATGGCTACGAAGAGCAATAATCTCTCTTTTACACCTCATCTGACAGTCAGACCCTCCAGCAACAGTGACCCCTAACACCATGTCAGTATGTTGGTCCAGTAGAGGGGAGAGAGCATCATCGACTGAGTCACCAGCAACACTTCCCAGTAAACCACTGTTTAGGGAAGTCCACATCCAGAGCAGAACTTTGCGGTTTAAGCTCATCTTTACTGCCGACTGTTACCTGGGTTTCCGAAAGTCCCATCCACTTATTGACCTAGTCCAACAGTACTCAGGTTCATAGAGATGGTAAGATCACAGCCCTAGATAACATGAGACTTCCAGGGAGGGAAACAACTCAGGGGGAGAAAATAGACATGTGGGGCTCAGGGAAAATCTACAGCACTCATCCATTCTAGATATAAATTTGCTTGCACTCTCAACTGTCCCATGGATCAGCTGTTCTATGACCCTCTAGGTGAAGAATTTCTTCAGGGTGAAATTGTTGATGAGTCTTGCTCATTTTTAATGTCAATCCCATCCCTAGGAATGTGGGTGAGGCTCCAACTGAATAAGAGGTTCTTGGCCTCCTATGTAGTCGGAAGCTGAAACACGTATTTCACCTTATGTAAGAGCTACACTCACCATCCCTTCTTTTGTACCAGGAATAAGAAGAGCAAATTGCAAAGACCTAAACCCTCTAAGGGTTTTCAGGACCCCAATTGCATTAAATATACATGATCATTTATTGGAAGCTGGGCCACCTAGAGCCCAGTCCAAGTCCCTTTGAAGTTAATTGGTCAGGCCCCAAAAAGAAGCGAGACTCCATAGATCTGGATACGCCATCGTTCTCTGAGTGCTACAGTGCAGACCTCTGCGTGGGACAGTGACAAGAATCTTTGTTGATGGGACAGCACAGTGGAGGAATATGGCACTAGTCCCAAACCTTGCATAGCAGGAACTGCAGCGGACTGTGCTTACTAATCCTCTTATACTCAGAAGCCGTAACTTTAGCCTAGCTGTGTCCTTTTCTTGCACACGGAGAGAGATTCAATCCCTCTCAACAGTGATGTAATTTGTACTTGCAAAGCCCTTGTTATACACAGGCCTTGTGTGGGGAGAATGACGATTTGGTCCAGTTATTTCCAAGCAACTCCTATTCATTTGTGCACATATCACAAGGAAAATGATACTCCAGTCATGGCACTAAAGCCACATTCCTATGACAAGCTATGAAAGAGCTGCACTGAAGCTGAGGGGTAGCCGTGTTAGTCTGGACCTGTAAAAAGCAACAGAGAGTCCTGTGGCACCTTTAAGACTAACAGATGTATTGGATCATAAGCTTTTGTGGGTGAATGCCCGCTTCGTCACATGCATCTGACGAAGCGGGCATTCACCCACGAAAGCTTATGCTCCAATACATCTGTTAGTCTTAAAGGTGCCACAGGACCCTCTGTTGCTTTTTACTGAATCTGAGCCATTCTAATCTGTTGCAATGCATGCTTCTACATGAAAAATAATAGGAACCTGCTCTATAACAATAATGTGAATCAAGTATATTGCAATGATAGCACCAAAGGAATTAAGGCCAGATACTGCTCCCACTAAACTCAATTAGAGTTTTGCTATTGATTGCAGTGAGCGCTGGATCAGACCCTGTAACAACTTTGATTATTTTAGCAACCAAGAGTGTGTTTCTAAATGGATTATTCATTTAACAACATCCTTTCTCTTTCATTTACATTCCAGATACAAAAGAATTGCTGCGCTGATGCTTACAGAGGGAAAAATAACTGATGTTAACAGTTTATTTCAGTATAACGAAAATTAGGATTCGTCTCTGGCATCATATTAGTTAAGAATAAATCGGGTACCATAATTCTTATTGTGCTGGCCATAAAACAGATCACACCTGCTTTCAATTTCAAGAACTGTTAAGCAGCACTTTAAAAATGTTTGCCTGGCTCCTGACACCTGTAGTGCTTTAGGATGTAACCAATGACGGGTGCACAGGATCTCCTCCCATTCAGTTCAAGCTAATAAGATGACCATTTGAGGGAATGGCTTTGGGGATAGACAGAAGTATGCAGACCGGGCATTGCTGACTGTTGGTCTGATCCTGAAAGATGCTGACTTTTTTTCAATTCTCATCAAAGTCAGTACAAGCGGAGGGTGTTCAGCCCCTTGCAGGAGGCACTCACAGCACCTCGCAGACTCAGGCCCCACATATATAGGCCTGGATTGTGACATTTAAGCATAGCCATGAGTCAGGGAGTCCTGATGCCTCCTGAGATATTTGGTGTGCAGATTGCACCCACCTTTGCAAACTGCTTCTTCAGAGTGTACCTTCACGTCCTCCTCTCCGCCCCTCTTGAAATATGTGGGACCCCAGGGATGCACTGATGAAGAAAGCTCTGCAGATCCCATGAGCAGGGGCTGTAGTTGTAACCAGCTTTGGTGGAGGGTGCACAAGTGGGAGAAGGCAATGTTGTAACAGACCGTTGTATCTATGGCATATGATATAATATCTACATATGATAATTTGTCTAAGTGAAATTTAACATAGGATATAAACAATACAGTTTGATCCCTTCATAGAACAGGGCTCACATTTTATTATATAATTACAACAAGGGTAGCAGATATTAGCATTGCATACCAAGATCATTTCCCACCGTCACACATAGGCAGGTACTGACCTTCCTGCAATTCCCGGAGCTGCTGTTACTCTCCTACTATGTCCTCTTGAGTTTCCAACTTAGTTTCTCAAATAAATAAAAGTCACAACAGACACAGGCCAGTAATACATTTCTTTTTAATTATTATTTTTTCTTCAACTCATAAAGCCATAAGATACCTGCTACAATCCCTTAAATATTTAGGATTGATTGTCATGGCAGACAAGTCATTCAATGGAAAACCACAGAGAATATCAATAGGTGATATCTTCCTTGCTACTAAAAGGAATAGTTTTTTCTATCATTTTTTCTATCTATTGCATTCATTCAATAAAACACTATTAAACTCCATGGGATTATTCATTTGCTTAAAGTTAGGTATGTACCTTGCTGAATTAGTGTCTGTGTAGATATTTACCTTGCACCATCACCAAAGCATGGGAATGCTTAGAACTAAAAAAATCAGGTAGGCTTCCTTAAAGTGTCTCTTGGAGACTGATAACTACAACTGCAAATGCTGGGGAGGCCTTCTGACTCTTGTCCAATGTGTGCTGGATATTACATCAATGTATATTGCAGCAAAATAAGTGTCACAGTGGTGGAATCAGTTACTGATTTGTAAAGAGAACATGGTTGTAACGGGGTCCCCAGGGTGCAACCTGGACTGTGGGACTGCTGATCCCTCCAAACCAACCAACCTGGGCTGCCTCTCACATTGTGCTGCTGTTGTCAAGCAACCATCCTCTAACAGGCACTGCGCTCTCACAGACATCCTCAGGCAGGAACACAACCAGCAGAGTTATATGAATGATCTCCCAGGCACTAATGAACCATCAACAGGGAGGCGCCAGCCAATTCCCCACAGCTCCCCTGTCTTGCACCCGTTTTCCACTAATCAGAACCCTGGCCAGTGTAAGCCTATTATCTAGTTCGCCACTTCATCAAAGGAAAGTGGACATGCACCAGGCTTTGTAACCTGAGATTTCTTAAGTTCTTTAGACAAACTCACTGGTAAGGCTGAAACATTAACATATGTTTATTAACTACAGAAAGATAGATTTTAAGTGATTATAAGTGGTAGGCATAAAGGTCAGAGACAGTTACCTTAAGAAAATGAAATGTAAACACGCATTCTAAGTCCTAAACTTTTACACTAAGCAAGAGCTGAACCAAACAGCTTTTCTCACCCCTAACAGATGGTACAAGCAGCTTACAGTTCTTCAGTACACAGACTGGACCCTTTTCCAGCCTGGAACCAAACTCCCGCAGTTCAAAGTCTTTTTCTTCCAGACCTTCTTCCAGGTGTTGAGATGGGGGGAAGAGAGGCCAAGTGAGGATGTCTCTCTCCCTCTTGTATACTTTCTTCCAGCTGCTAGAAAGATCCTCACTGTGACATGTGCTAGGCTACATCTACCCTAGCACTTTTGTTGGTATAACTTATGTCACTCAGGAGTGTGAAAAACTCCCCCTAAATGACATAGTTGACACCGACAGAAGCATAGGTGTGGACAGCGCTATGTCAGCGGGAAATGCTCTCCCATCGACATAGCTACCGCTGCTCGTTGAGGGTGGTTTATACTAATAATATATGGAGATATCCTATTTCCTAGAACTGGAAGGGACCCCAGAAGGTCATCACATCCAGTCCCCTATCTTCACTAGCAGGACCAAGTTCCAATTTTGCCCCCAATCCCTAAGTGGCCCCCTCAAGGATTGAACTAATAACCCTGGGTTTAGTAGGCCAATGCTCAAACCACTGAGCTATCCCTCCCCTGAGGGACAGCTATATTAACTATGTCAATATGAGAGTTCTCTACCATCAGCTACACGGGGGATCTTACAGATGAGCAGCTGCATTGGTATAGCTGTGCCTCTGTAAGGTATCTAGTGTAGATCTAGCCTAAATCCACTCCCATGGTGTACATGCCTTCTCCGGGAAATCTCTGGGATAGTGGATTGTGTGTTAATGAGTCATTAATGACTGTCTGCCTATTGATGGCTGTTCCTTTGTTTTACCTGAAAAGCTTGTGGGTGTTCCCAACCTCACAACATATTTCAGTGACACATACAGCAATACTTCATAACTCCACATATAATGCTAGCACATACAATGAACAGGATATTAATGTTCAACAGATTGATACTTTTAAAATTATACCTCACAAGGTATACGTTGTACAAAACATATCATAATGATATGACGGTGAATATGGGGGCTCCAGGGGGCTACTTTGAGGTTCAGAGTGTCACAATGGTACAACGTCTTCAGTTGATTCCATTAATGAAGAGGATGCAAAAGATGCTTCATCTTGACCTTTCAAGCTGATTCATCCCATGAAGGTGCTGTAGCTCCTGCTAAAAATTGATCTGCATGTCCTGTGCATTTAATACTGAACTTGTCTCAGCAATGTTCATAGTGGGAACCCCTTGTAACATGATTATAAGTTAGTCCTGGTCCTGATTCATAAATGCTACTCATATCTACGCTTGGCCTACCTGTGTCCATTGTTCTTGAACTTGTGTCGTCCTCAAAGATTTCAGCAAGTCAAAACAGGTAATCAACTGCTCTCTGACTATTACAGATGCTGGAGACTTCTTTGTACTGTCACAATTACTGGCTATGTTTCAGTAAAATGATAAGAAATGATCCAGGTGTCTGTGATTAAGCTATGTATCTTATTAATTATGCAAGCCTTGTTTTACTGTTTAAATAAATCTTTGTGCTAGACGGTTAGTAGCTGACTGGTACCACACTGCACTGATATGATACCACCATTCATCTTCATAAAAGTTCTGATAGACTCATCAGAAAGAAGCTTAGGTTTATTGTCTTTGGTTGTCAGTTCTGATAAGTCATAATGGCTAAACTTCTCATGCAGTTTCTGGATAACACATAACACAGATCTGTTGACTCTTCTGAGTACATGTCAATGACCATCAAGATCCTTTGAAAAGGCTAGCAAAATCCATTTTGAAGGCACTGCTTGGGATTCTCAGGCTCTGACCACAGATGCGGTCGTGCCCATTAAATAATATTCCTTACACTGAGATAGAGTAACACACTTTTGTCTTCTCTTCACTATATTTGGGAAACGTCACCCATAGAGGCACCTCACTGCAGTGTCCAGCATGAGGTTGTTCCATCATCTGTTGTTTTAAATGTGGTGGGATAGTAACTTGAAGATCCCCATAATAGACACCCTTATGCCTGAAATAATACAATGTAACTGGACTTCTGAGTTTCCTAGTGTTTCTCCATGTCCAAAAATTGTCATCAGATTGGATATACCCTTGAATATTTTCTTACTTGTGAAGCTTTCACATTGTCTTTTCTCCAAACAGGATGACAGCTAGCTAAATTTTCAGGGGCTTGAATGGCAAAGCTGATGTCAACGCCATCATGTAGAAATCAGCCTCACACCCTCTGTTAAGCTCAGAACTTAAATGGACTGAAATTCACATCAGTGGCAGGATAGCAGCAAGCCCCCCTTTTTAATAAGTTTTTACCTGCCAAACATGGAAACTTAGGGTGACATCCTGGCCCCACAGAAGACAATAGTAAAACTTCCATTGTCATCACTGAGGACAGGACTTCATCTTTAACTGCTGCCTTCTCATAATTTTTAAGGTAGACTATGAAGGTGGAGTAAAAATGTAACTGAAGGGTTACACTTAAGTAGATGGGGGAAAGAAAGAAAGAAGGGGAAGAGTGAAGGGGAAAATGGACAAAGAAAAGAAAGGAAGAGAAGATCAAAACATTACTATGCATGCATTTAATGTATTCACTTTTCTACATTTAATTCCAAATTACTGATGGAAGAAGTGGGAGGATCTAACTGTGATTAGGTCTGGAAAGGGCAAGACATTTTTTTCAGTCAATTACAGACCTGGTTATCTCTACTTTTCCCTAGATTGAGCCTGTACCCAAATGTTTATTTTTAGACAATATTTGTGTGGTATGCAGAATACCGTATTGCTCTTCAAAAATACTAGGTATTAGCCATTAGTTAGTTAATAGGTTTGTGAAGTTCTTTGAGTATGCCAAGTTACATATAAAGGCTAAGTATTATTGTTATTATCATGTGAAAGCTGTTGCTCCATGGATCTTCTAAATTAAATGGGAAGCATGTTATGGCTTGGATTACGTACATGCATAACTTTGAGCGCCGGAGTAGTCCAACTGAAGTCAAATGTGCTGAATGTTGTGCATTTGTGCAAGTGCTTTGCAAAACTGGGTCCTATAATTTCAATGTACAGATATGAATCAGGTGTTGTGCCCTATTCTGCACAAAACATGCTCACATTTTGGTCTTCAGGAGAGCTGAGAACTTTTTCTGGAGTCTGCGACTGCTTCTGCTGCTACTGCCACCCTTGTTCAGATGCTGAGAGTCTTGTCTGATATTATTGCTGTTGGTACAAAGAATGCATGACCTGAGAAGGACATTGTCAATCCTTCCTTTCATCCCATCATAAGAAAGATCAGAAGAAAACTTAGTTTTGACCTCTTGAGTATAGTAATCTGACTAGTCTCACCATAGCTTCCAGAAATTTTAAATAACTAGTTGGCTAACCCCGGTAATATCCCTCCTCCTGTTCACTTTATGGAAAGATCTTGCTGTCAGGAAATATAAAGCTCTCAACACCTTTACCACAACTAGGATTATAACCCCCCAGGATGATGCTTTTCCAACTGTATTTCTTATGTGTGGTGCAAACCTCAGTCAACCTCATCAACAAATCTGCAGCAGACTTAACTCCAGGCTTGCCAGGAAGAACATCAATGATTCTGTTCATGAGGTTGGTCTGGAACTGAAACTACTTTCCCCAAGCATGTTATTGATAATCAGTTCATTTCCCTTTGAAACCTTTATAGAAATCTGCAGTGATTCATTCTTCAAGACTGATGTCTGAAGGACCCAATCGTACACCTCTGATGTCAGTAGGAACTGTGCCACTGGCTTGAATTGGTGCAGAATCAGAGAATCAGTGGTTTTATAGCCACAGCTCTAGTTAACATCCATGGAAGTTGTAGGCACTCAAGCCCAGACACTAATAACTGGGTCTACTGAAGCAGAGACTTTATGTGTCCAACATATGTAAAATGTTCTACAGCTTTTTCTGATGGTTCAGAGGTACAACAGGCCACTGAGGATTTTCGCTGCTGCTGCTTGCTGCTACTCTCCATAGCATTGTGTTTCCAAACTGATAGCAAACATCCCTATTTTAGGAAATGGCCCCTCTTTAAACCATAGCACCTGTCACAGTGCCTTTTTTCTGGTTACTTCACATTTCCTTATGCCTGTGCTCAGCTCTGCAGATGATTCAAAGCCAAAAAGGCATCTAGTGAGCTATAAATAGCAGAGTGCAACACAAGTACAATAGGAGAGCACACACACATCCTTATCTATTAGGATAACTACTATCCTACTTTGGGGGTCAGAGAAATGAGCTCCTCTCGGCATCAGGCCCAAAGTATGCACCTAATACTTTGGTACAGAAACCTCTGAACTCAGGGTTACACAGATAAATCTTATGACATTTGGACATCCTCAGATGTGTGCACTGTGACATGGGGGTGATGCCGAATTCTGGATCCAGATCGGTATTGTTCAGCTTGGGCCTCTACTTAGTATTGAATTAGGTGTCATAAATGAAATTCTCAGCCGTGTCTTACTTCAAGTAGAATAGGATTCTGCAGAGATGGTATAAAAGTCTTGAATACTTATAAATCTGCTTGTAAAACTATAATAATATTTAGCTTTTGTATAGTGTTTGGGGTTTTTTTGTCTGTAGACCTCAAAGTGATTCATAAAGGATGGTATGTATTATTATCCCCATTTATGGAAGAACTGAGGGATGAAGGGCTTCTGCGGGCTAGTAGTAGGTGTGGAAATAGATTCCATAACTCCTGACTTGTGGTGACGACGCAGGAAAGGAAACAGAACGCCAGGTCTGTGGTAGCCGAAAAGCCCCTCTACCTCCAGGAACTTTTCCTGGGGCTTTTATTCTTTACACTTCCCTGCTTACAACGCTTCTCATTGGTACAAATCTTGCGCATAGAAAAGCCAGGCAGTATACATGCACATAAGATAACGAACCCATCTCTTGAGCGCGTGAACACCAGCTGCGAGGAAACAATCAAATCAGCCAAATAAGTTTCCCAAACACAAACGCTGGATTGAAGGTCACTCCTGCCTCGTAGCCATGGGAGCAGTTTGCTGCGCCTGTGGGCTGACGATTCGGGAGCTATGCGTCCCTACACTGACTCCTGCCCTGGGCCCCTACACTACCTTTCTAAGGGCTTGTCTACCCTTGGAAATTTACCAAAAGAGCTATTCCGGAATCATTATTCCCGATTTGGAATACATAAAGCCCCATTAAGATACTCTTATTTTGGAATAGGAAGGCTTTTTTTCTGATTTCTGATTCAGGCACTCTAATTCCAGAATAAGAGTGTCTACATGGGTGGTGATACCAAAATAACTATTCTGGAATAGCTATTTCGGTATATTTCCAAGTGTAGATAAGCCTTAAGGTATATGAAAAGAAATGTGTGTACATCTCTGTGTGAGGCAGTACTAAGAACTCCAAAAAAATAAGTAACTTCAGTGTATTGGCAATAACAATGAGCTCAATATGCAGGCACACAAACCACTAGGGCTGAGCAAATAATTTGTAGCAAAGAAGAATTATTTGGTTAATTCACCTTCTTTTTATGTTCATGAATGGTCTCCAAGGTTACAAATTATTCATTATTTGAAATCATTTGACAAATAATTTCAATGAATAAACCTTAGTCTGGAGATGATCCAAGAGCAGTTCATTGTATTTCATATTTGAAATTCGAGCTGTGCTGGTTAGTTTTGATTGGAGACACAGTGTATTTGTTGTTATTTCTGTTCCCTGATTGGATGATTGTAACTTTTAGGGTATGTCTACAATGCAAGTGAAAGTGTGGTTGTAGTACAGGCAGGTGCTAGCTTTAATCTAGCTAACTGGGGTAACTATATTAGTGTAGACATGGTACCATGGGCTTCTGCACAGGCTAGCAACCAAAGTGTGTACCCAAGATCCCAGGAGGCTTGTACTCTGGATGCTAACCCATGGTGAAGACCACACCACCATGTCTACATTGTTATGTGTGCTAGCTAGATTGAAGCTACCACATGCTACAACCACACCTTCACTTGCAGTGCAGATGTACCCTTACTAACAAGTTTCAGATGCAAGTACTCATTTTTAAGAGTTGAAAATGCACTTGCCACAAATGTCCTGTTTTAGTCACTTGAAATTCTGTTTCCACAAAGATTCCTGTAGAAAATGTGCTGTCTATGCTGATGGGAAACTAACACAATGAGAGTATGAACCCAGCAAAAGTACGTTACGTGTTTTATTTGTGCAAACAGGCAATATTTGGGGAGTAGCCCAACCCTAATCACAACTGGTTTCACTAATATATGTTCAATTTGAGCCTGATTTTGTCAACTTTTTCTCAAGGTGCTAAGCACTTATCAATATATCTACCCCCATTAAAGTCAATGAGACTATTTCTTACTATGCTCACCAACATCAGGGTTGTACAATCGAACACTTCATTGCAGAAAACCACAGTTGAACTTTGGCTGTGTTTATACACACACATATCACACACGCTTCAGCTACAGAGACATCAATTGGCAGTCACTCTGTCACGGTCATATCGCTGTACCCACATTCATAACAATCATTCCACCACACGTCTATTCAGTCACATATACATTCAGCCTCCCTCTTAATACTACTCTCACCTTCAATTACAATCATCCCCTCTTACCACCATTAACATATACTCACTCAGACACTTTCACATTCAGTTACATACCCACTCCCCAACACTCACATTCAGTTATACTCACAAAGTTACACCCACACCTAATTAAAATCACACCCTCACACTCCCATTCAGTTATACTACCAATAGTACACCCACACTTAATTACAATCACATTCAATTAAACCAGCAATTCTGCACCTACAATGTAATCCTTCCCTCACATTCACATCCACTTACAGTCAATAGCCCTCATTGGACGCACATGCCTGCTTGTCATATTCAGGAACACACAGGAAAAGCCAGACCTTCCTCTACAATTTTGACCACATAGAAAATAAAGCAAACACAGTTTGCTACCAGTAATCATGGAGGGCGACTGTCCCCAAGCAATGCCTCCCTCACAGCAAAATACCCCCTGGGGTTTGTTACCTTCCTATACTGCTAGATACTACTATCAGTACTTAGATACTGCTACTGCTAGTAATATTAATTATAATAAATGAATAATTTCAGTATGATGGCAACTAACCAAGATCAGGGTTCCATTATGCTAGGTACTGTACAAACACAGTAAGGCAGTCCCTTCCCTGAAGAACTAATAAACTAAATAAACAAGACAGACAAAGCTTAGGGAAAAGGGCCCCTTATCACCATAGCGCATGGGCCTCTCACAACCATTAATGAGTTCTTCAGCACAATATGCCTTTGGGGAAAAGAAGTATTGTTATTCCCATTTCATAGATGAGGAACCTGGCCACAGAAAGAGCGTGATTTGCCCAAGATCACACAGGAGGTTTGTGGTGGAGTGGGGAATTAGATCCTGATCTTCGTAGTCCCAGTCCAGCACCTTGACCATAACCATAAGACTACCCAAGAGACTATCTATTCCCTTTCTTGAGCCCACAATTTTGCTATTGAAAGGCCTTGGGCCCAGGCAGCTTCTGTTAATTTCAATGGCAATTTGCCCTGGTCCTACAAAACTTATTCTGGCAAAATGCAACACCAGCAGGCTGACCACTGGGCTATTAGACCTGATTACAGTCTAGGCCAAAAGTCAGAGGAAGGGTTATCTGCACTTATGACATGTAAATCCATGAACTTGCACAGTGATGTAGAATATTATGGATGGAGTGAACCAAATCAGAAAAATAGGAATTATGCACAAACACACCATTGAATTTTCACCCGTGCTTAGAAATACGTTTGATCTGAACCATTTATTTATTTATTTTTGCAGTTCTTTAAGCTCCTTCCACTCACAGTTTTCCTGTTCCATTGCTCTTCCAGCTTCCATACTGGAAGTAGAAGCCTCTGAAATCTGGCAAGACGTCCTGCTCTTGAGAGATTTCTACACAAATTTTGATTCAGAGAGATAAGCAAAGCTCTGGACAAATAGCCAAATTTCCAATTGCTTGTTCAAATGGACCCTCTGATCCTTGTCAAGTAGCATTGGGGAAAAAATAAAATGCTACTTTGACTCAAACAGTTTTTGCTGCAGTGATATTCATTATTTTATATTTCTAAATTTAGAATATGTCTACAACTTGTTCCTTGCAGTGGGCTGGATCCACCAGTCCTTATTCAAATAGAAATCCCATTGAAATTCATAGTAGTTCTGCTTGAGAATAGACTGCAGGATTTGGCCAGGTCTATGACTATATGCCTGCTGCCACAATAGAAGACACATGGCTTATTCAGAGATGCCTTTACTGAATGCCAGGCCACAAATAAAGAGAGACATGTGGTGCAGGGTAAAATTAGCCACAATTGAGCCAAATCAACCAAACCTAGATGAGTTGGGACATCTTTGTTGATCCTGACCAGGATTAATATGTGATGATAAATACACTGGTTCCTGCAATTACCACTCCACATTCAACCATCCTACCTCCTGAATCTCCACTCTATGCATGGAGGAGGGGCTCCTCTCCTCCTACATCCCAGCCAGGACCCTCAACCAGTGCCTGAGCCAAAAGTGATATCACAAGGGGGCAGGCAAAGAGTGGTGTGCCTAGCAAAGTCAACAGCAGGGATCAGCAGAAAGAGAGCCAGATTCACTCTGCTGTTACTTTGTTGATTTCAGTGGAATTACACCAGTGTAGAAAGACCAAAGAGAGTCTTCATTGTAGAATGACCAAGGGGAATATTTTAGTATCCTCATCACAAAAATTGATATTCTTCTATTTTAAAGGGCTTTGGGGTGCTTTGTGTGGGTGACTTGTTTTTGTTGTGGTTATTCCAGGCTTGCTCTTGTGAATATTTCAGTTGCAAGTATTAAATGACCCGCTCCTGCATTCTGGCTTCAGCCAAAACTCTCTTTGACCTTGTAACCCTTTCTTATGCAAAAAAACCCCTTTCCATCTAAATTTTCAAACGTGACTAGTGATTTTTAGTGCCTCCGTGTTGGGGAATCCCACATATTGAACATCTGAAAAGAGCCTGATTTTGTTTTCAAAAGTGCAAAGTGCCCAACCATTCAAAGTCAGGCCCCTGTCAGATATCAGGAGTTGGCCGTCCAAAAAAGGAAGCACCCCAATTCACTAGCAACTTTTGAAAATATAGGCTTAGCCTAATCCTATTAAACTGCTGGGGGCTGCTGGAATATACGAGGTTGCAGGATCACGACCAAAAATTGGAGTTCTAGGTGTGCCAGGGATGCAAAATTGGAATCAGAAGGGAACGAACTAGTGAGATTATGATAATGTATGTTATTGTTGGTATTAATCATTTATTATTGTTGTTGTTATTACATTTTATTATAAAACAATGTAGGATCTAAATGTCTGTGTCCACAGCCAGAATAAAAAATGCAAAGCCTGGGCCACCTCGCCTTTAATTTTCTAACTGCTGTTTTGTAAGGCTGTGTCATGCTTCTCAGTTCAAACACGCTTTGGCTCTTTATTATTCATGGACCTTTTTCTCAGTCAGTGGTGTTGAATAATAAAACAGCCCAGGATCAAATGGGCCAATTCTCCACGCCTGACACCAACTGCTACTGTTCGCTGGGCTCTGCCAAGCGTTGCCTCTGATAATGAGTGGGATTTGGTTAAACAGTAAATTAATGAATAATGAAATATCCAGGTTGATCAGTTAGAGAGCACGCTTGCTTGGCCCCTGGCGAAATGCTCGGGGCAGAAATTACTCTCAAACGGCACTTGCCTGTCTGCTGGTCTGGGTAACTATTTTACGGCCTATTGCTTGACAGAATGCTGTGGAGGGGGAAGGGGAGGTTGGAGGGTATAAAAAGGGAAGGGGGAGGGAAGCGGGCAGGACAACCTAGTTATCACCTTGCTAAATAATGTATGTAAGGAAAGATTTACAAATATGATTCTGAACATCAAACAGTGGGAGAGTTTAAAAATACAGCTACGGGTAGCAAAGTGTCGGAGCTAGATGATGTTGATTTAGTTGGGGATTGGTCCTGCTTTGAGCAGGGGGTTGGACTAGATGACCTCCTGAGTCCCTTCCAACCCTGATATTCTAAGATTCTATATAGCTAGATACAGAGGGAGGGTGGAAATTAGAACCCTCCTTATAGCAAACCCATTTGTTTCAGAAGGCAACTTTGCTAGAAGCAGAGCTGCACTATCCCTGCAATGGTAATGTGTGCAGATCCCTTGGGGCTTTCACTCGAAAAGGTGATTCCCTGTATCCAAATAGGGCCATCACTGCAGCCAGTGGGAGCTTTGGCATTCACTTCATTGGGTGTAGGATCGGGCCCAATGGACACGTTTCACTGATTGGCTACACATTTTCTACAGCACGTGCAATACATAGGCCACCCCAGGGACACAGAATACTTTGTCCCTCCCCTCCTGAGTGAAGTTGCTGGACATAAACCCCCTTAAGTGCAATACTGAAGGGATGTACTGTACAATGACATAGATGTGAGTTTACATTAGACAAGACTTCTCTTATTGAATAGCACTGTTATAACCTATTTCCCCACCCCCATTCAGCTTTCAGCTGAGTGGGAGAGCCCCTTGTTCAAAGATTATACTATAGATTATAGCATCTCATAGATGTTCAAGGACCGCGGGCACATGAAAGAAACTAAGAATGACTTTAGCAAAAGGCATGGAACGTGGCAACCTATTTGGTATAAACAGAAGGTAAGAAACTAACCCGGAAGTGAGAAAATAACTCTTTAGGCTTCATTTTCTACTCTGGAAAAGACAAGTAGCAGTAAAATACTCCCCAAGGGTCAATAATACACGTGCATACACAGACACACAGAACCATTACTTATCTCTAGCTACAAGAAAAAGCATCGAATTATCACATATAAATGCCTTAGAACCACGCCCTAGCAGAGATAGGGACTGATACTTTCCCGAAATCATTAGAACATAATTTTAATGAGTACATATTTTAAACAGAAGGGGAGGTCGATCAACCCAACCCCACCCTTTGTTATTCTTTAATCTCCAAACTTCGGAAGCAAATCCTAACTTCAACAAGCTAGGGGGAGAAAGTTAACGAGCAGTGCTTATAAAATACAGCCTAGAGTTCGGTGCTTGGTTCCCTTACGGTGTCTGATGTCACTGGGAAGGTATCACGGAAAGTTAAGGTTTAAATAAACATTAGAAACTTAAAAAAGAAGGCGGCACATTCCATCTCCCCACAAACATCAGTGAAGGGGTAGAACCTGCAGACTTTACTTGAATAATTGGGTTCTATATAACCAAAGGGGTGCGAATTAATTTGACTGGACCAATCTGAGGTTCTCTCAATTGATATGTATTTGTATGTTTGAGTATATATGTTCATATATAAATATACATGCACATTAGATAGCTAGATAATGTCACAAGGAACTTAAAATCTATGTTTATTATAACTGCGCACATCATACACCAAAAATTATCTGAAAAAGTGTACCAGCAAAAGGCAATGTTTATAATACATAACCATTTAGAACATTTCTCTTTTTTCCTCTTACTTATATTGTTCCAATTATAAATAGTAAATTGATGTTAAACCAGCCTATTTACATGAAGGACCTGTGCCAGGCACCCTTTCCTAAAAGTTAGCTTTGTTTTATCAAGCAATCTGCCTCCCCTCCCCCCCCTTCCATTATAATTAGCCATTTTATCATTATTCTATCATGGTTAATACACAGTTGGGCATGCTCCTTTTCCGCCACCTAAATAGACCGAACTCTGAAATCAAACAGAAACATCCGAGTCAAGGCGAGATCAATAATTATCCTCATCCTAATTGTTGCTCTCTGCTTTTAGCCTATTTTGAACCCGGAACGACAGTCCTTGCTCCTGTGAACCGCGCACTGATGTCAATAGGAGGATGCATTTAAGTCAATGAAAGTTCTGCTGGCACGAGGACAGCAGCTTAAGTCTCTTTAGAACAACTGAGAGCTGTACACATGGGTGAGTCCATTAAGCAAATATGGAGTAACTGATGTTCTAAAAATGTATTTTGTAGATATTCAGATTTCTCCCTCCCCCCGACATACACACACACACATACCCCTCGTGCTATAATTTTAACCGAGGCAGTACTCCCAAATAAAACTGAGAAAGTAGCGGAAATTATAGAGGATGCTAAGTATCAGGGGGTAGCCGTGTTAGTCTGTATCTACAAAAACAACAAGGAGTCTGGTGGCACCTTAAAGAGGATGCTCTTTGTCACTCTGAATATCTGACAAATCCAGTGTACACTCGTATGGAAATACCAAAACACTCAGACATTTTAAATGTCCCCTTATATTGGGCATTTGTCTGCTCCTGTATTTGAAAAGATAGCAGTAATAAATAACAATAGCAATAAATTATAAAATTATCATATAATTCAGAACGGATTCCCAGTCCTGCAAACGACATATTCCTACCGTTGAAAGGCAACAAAGGTAAAACTGCATACATCACTCAACACCACAGATAAGACGTTGCTTAATCTATGTTTTGTGGTTGCTTTTTCAAGTCTTGTAAAGAATGTAATTCCCTTCTTTAAATTAATGGATATATTTGACTGTGTCTATTTGATCTCTCCTGGTGGGGAATATAAACCCATCAGTGCAAGTGTGAAATACTTCTATCTGAGAATTTTGGGCAGCAAAAATAATTATATCCAATGCCATTTGATAGAGAGATTGAATGGCCACTACAAAGTCGATTCCGTAATGAGTACCTTCTATTATGTTTTTAGCCAGTATCATATTAAGAAATGGTCACTCTTAACTGATGATCAACAGAAGGATTTCATATGTGACACTCAAGAGACATTTACAAATAGAGGGACAATCCTGCTCCCATCGAAATCAAAGGGAACTTTGCCATTGCTTCAAATGGTAGCTGGAACAGGCCCATACTCGTGTGTGTGTGTGTGTGTGTTTCATATGAAATTTGAAGACATGAAAGGGCGTCAGAAGTGTTATCATTTACTTAGTGCAGCATTACATTTAGCAGCTTCTGCCTCGGGTACATATGTAAATAAAGAAAACTCTACCTCACATAGCAGAGCAATATTTGCAGTCACTTTCCCTTTTAACAATGAAGTCTGAAGCTAAGAGTTTCAAAAGGAAGGGCAAAATAAATTGCTTCTCTACTTCTTCATAACGCTTGTTAGTTTCTGATGGGGTCATTTTGCATTATGCAGAATTTGGAGGAGGAACAACAAAGACATTGTATTTATTTGAAACAATCTGGTCTGAAATGTCCTGAATTCTATACATATCTATATCTATATCTATCTATTAATGAGAGAGAGAGAGAGAAAGAGAGAGAGAGAACGAATTCAATTAATAGATTTGTAGTCTGGAAAGACCTTTGACTACTTTCATCACAGGGACAGGGGAGATGTTATTTATGAGATCTGGTATAAACGTGGGACACTCTGTGTAGGTGGGGCAAAAAGGAGTTCACCCCAAAGGTATGGAAGACAAAACTGATGTTTACGACTATATAAATCAATGTGAAGTTGTGTAATAGAAAATAGAACTAGCAAGAGTTTAGAACAGAGACTGAGGCAAGACAGAAAAACGAAGAGGGACTCCCCGGTCATGACTGAGAGAGCAGATTATAAAAGAACAGTGTGGTAGGAAGTTTTACAACTACGCTTTAATGGTGGTGGTGTGTATTTTAAATCTTAGATAGATAGATAGATAGATAGATAGATAGATAGATAGATAGATAGATAGATAGATAGAAGGGGTGTATGGAGATAGATAGATAGATAGATAGATAGATAGATATCCGGGGCCTGATCCGGATGGATTGAAGCCCCTGGAAAAGTGCGGTGAGAGTAGGACTGATCCCTAGGATTGCTTTGCTTCGCGCTATTGCATTTGCAGAGCACATCCCAATTTACTTAACTAACTCATTCATTAATGAATAATGATAAATGTGATTCTAAAAGATGATGGACGGAAGTTACTATTTCTTTAATGAAACTGAGATTACAGCAACGTTATAGAGCCCGATCCTGTCGTTTTAGTGCAAATGCCCCACTGTCATTGCTATCCTGGGAAACTTCCCAGCCCCCTGCTAGGGTGTTTTAACGGCAGGTAGGATCAGGCCACTGGATTTCCAAAGAGATGGTGAGTTTTCCTGGTTCGTTACAAAAGAATTGTTACATCATTGTTGCAGGGTAACAGAGGAACTTCCTGGTCCCGTCCCTTCCCATCCCCCCATCTTTCAGTGCGAGTCCGTGGGCCTTCTAGCGCTGTTTTAAATATTGCATGCAAAATACATGGACAATAGAAAACGCTTTGGAAATAAGTGCAAGTATCTAACGTTATCTGAGCAATTCCAGGGAGAATCGTTAATCCTTTTCCTGTCCAGGGCTGGCTAAAACCCTCTAGATGGTTTTTAATAGATTTTTTGGTTGTTTTTTATTAACTATTGCAAGCAGTAGATGGGTCCCGGCCCGCCTACAGTGCCGTTAATTGCCAGGATCTGAGAGTTATTCCCCTTGTATTTTCTTTCCTGCTTTAGTTCAGGGCTATATTGCTTCACCCACTGTACATGGAGCCTTAAAATACTTCGATGGGCGCATTTCCCAGAGACATGAAAGTAGGTCACAGTTGACTCCAGCCCTTCTTTGGCTGATGCAAACGGCGCCTAGAATTCTTCTTTGTAACGCAGACTTGATTTCTTTTTCTTATCATGTGTAATGAATTATTTCTATTCGTGGAGTCAAATCGGTGGGAATCTGTGTTGCTCTATAGAAATGTAAAGCAAAAGCTTCCAACCAATCCCCTGACATCCTTTCACTAACAGGAAAATAAAACCAGCTAGGACGTGCATTCAGTCTAAACTGGGACAAATAGGTCACTAATTATCCAGATTTCTTGGACCGTCAATGTTCCATATTTGTCTAAACACATGCGTATATTATTTCTCAGAGGGGAGGGTCCGGACAAAGGCTAATGGCATTGGCAGGGGCTAATCTGGTAGTTTTCCCATTTCTAATTTACGTTGAACAGTATTCTGATCTCATTTCCAACATTAACCCTCAGTGTGAATCCGGAGTCATTCCAGTGTCACTCCAGATTTATATTGGTGCAAATGAAATCAGGATCTGTCCCTATGTTCCTTATAAGTGTCACTTCCAACACAAAATAAGGTTTGCTTGGGAATTCTTTTTGCTATGATCTCATTCCTGGTGCTGCAGTTATACAAAAGGAGAGCATAGCTCATTCTGCCTTGTACATATCAACACCAAGCTTGATCCATTGAACATATAAATAGAGCAGAAATATCTATCCATCGATCCATCCATCCACACACATACAACTGGAACGGGTACAGTGTTACAGCAGTGGTGATCTCGGACAAAATGTTTCCTGTTGTTCCAGTGTTATGATAATACAGAGAGCTTTGTTTTACTAGCTCATACTTGGGCTTGAGAAGATTTACCACTAATCTAGCTAATACAGGCAAAATTAAACAAAAGATCACGTTAACATGGCATGAGGTTTATTATGTCTGTTTAGAAAGAGGAGGAAAAGATGGCAAAATTATAGACACCTCTGAATCAGACAGAAATAAAATGCCAACATTTCTGAGAAGCAATATTTATTGTCATTTTTTTTTAATGTAGAGACATATCCTAATTTTCCCAAAGCCCAGATTGGGAAAATAAAGACGTCTTGGCGTTATAAGTAAATCCGTCTGCAGAACTGAAGCAGCACCAACATTCAAAAAAACTGAAGAGGAAAATACAACAAAACACAACAATTTTTATTCTTCTTATTATTTATGTAAATCAGGTCATCACTGGACAAGAAACCAATTTCTACCCATTACCATAACAGCTTGTCTATAAAGAACAGAAAAAAAATTCAGATAGGATACTATCTAGTGTCAAGCGTTTTTTTTCTCTCTTTTTTTTCTTTTTTCTTTTTTTCTTTTTTTGTTTTTAAATCCCCCCACCCATTCACAGAGGTATAGATTCACAGATAAATAACTCAAAACTACTTGCTCGCCATATTTACACATTCCCGTTAAATTAAGCATAAATAAATATGTACAAACTTAACATTGAATGCCCCTCCGCATTTCTTTTTTTAGGAAGAGTCGCTCAGCTGATATTTCTCACTATTCAAGGTGATCCAAAAAGGAATCAATTTTGGCATAGAAAGGAGGGTGGTATCAGTTCCCACATTTTCAGTTTTTAGATTAATGTTTATAGTTATTTTTGTTTGTGTTTTTTATTTTTATAACATGTAGACATACTTTGGCACACAAGGGGTTACGATAGATAGGCTCTTTTGTACCGTCAGATATTTCTAAAATGTGGGTTTTTTTATAATGTTTTCTTTTACATTGGTATAAGAAAATAGAAAAAAAATTAGTGTCCCTTTAAGTCAGAAGGGGTATTTTGTTGGATAACAGGGTAACAGAAAACTACTTTTTCAGTAGCTCTGGCGATCTTTAGGACCATTACTGGATCGAAGTAAGCTAGTGTTCCCCCTCCCCCCCCAATTAACAAAAGATTAAAATGGTACAAAATAAAAATCTAAGCAAAGCTTTTCAGAAAACATGAGCAGGGTAACTTTTAGTCTTAACAGCTCTGTCGTTTTCAAATTCGTGAGTATATTTCAGGGCTGCAGAACTAAAAAAAAAAAAACCAAGCTCAAGGTATTTTGTTATAGAATTTGTTCAAGATACAAGACGGTAATTATTTAAATATATAGACTCACAGGTACATTTAATTGCCCGACTAATCTCTGGTCAGGGATCCTATTGCGCTATCAGATTTTGGTTCAATAGAGACTTCTGGTGACATGATATGGCCCAATATTAATTAAATACCCAGATTTTTCCCCCATCCTACGTGCCATAAAACTAGCCTCCGGAATCGTTTATATCTCGTGTTAATAACCATGTGGCTTATCAGAAAAGCTGCAGGTGGCACAGGAGTTGAGTTGTTGAACATGGGATCTACATGTATATATTAAACAAATTGTTTAAGGGGGAAATTAAATTTCCAGTAACCCACCTGTTTGGTTTTAAAACAAACTTTTCAAGGTCTCTCCTTAAACGTTTCCCTTGAGTTAAAAGCAAAGCTGTCATGTTAATCCTCCTGTTTATTGATTTATGATCCCGAGGAAACCAAATCTTTTAATAACTCAATTATCAGATAAACGTCAAAGGTGCCTAGTCTGGGGAAGTGCAAAAAGACTGGGTAATGCCTTGCAATTAAGTTATACTTTAGCGATAGTTTGAGAGCAGGAGGCTGAATTATGCGTTTAGAGGGATAAATTGTTCAACAAAGTTATAATAATCAGTAATGGACGCCTGCTACCAGTTGCCAAATATTAGATTATGGGGGAATCAATTAGGTTTTAAACCCATGCCATGTTTTTGCAATTTAGAAATGTCCACGAGCTTTCTCTCATTACCGGCATGAGGGGGTGGGGAAATGTTCCACTGAAGTCAAGGGGTTGTTTGCCCGAGCAAAGAGAGAGCAGGTTGTGGCGGACTCTTTCTACCCCCTAGATATGTTTAATTGGAGACTAATCCAAAGTCTGTTGAATTAAACTCCTGTTGACTTCACTGGGTTTGGATCAAATCTTACGGGACCGATCCTGCTCCCACCAAACTCAAAGGGAGTTTTACCATTGATTTCAGCAAGGGCGAGATCTTATAGTGCGTTTCTAGTGTATCTGCTCCGAAATTCTTGCAAATGGCATGCCCTTTTCAGATAGGCTACAACATAGAGAAGTTGAACTGTAAACTCTTTGGGGCAGGAACTGTGTCTTCATATCTATTTGTACAGATGGGGACCTGGTGGTGTTTGGGGCTTCTGGGAGCTATTTCATAAATATGAAGCAAAGATAGCCATTTGTGCTCAATACAACGCCTTTTGTGTTCAATAAGCCCACTTCGGCTGCTGCGCCTTGGAGAGTTTTTAGCTATGCCTGTTTGGCACGTGGTAAATGCTCTTGACATGGACCAGCTTCTGCTGCATGCACTAGTTGGTGATTGGTTTCCAGAAACACAACTGTCTCTAACGGACAGAAACGAGAGACTTGCCTTGCAAGGAATGTTGTAATTACTTTCCACTCAAGTGTTTCCCCCCACATCACAGAGGCGGTGGGTAGGCTGTCTTGTAAGGAGACTGAATGATGATGTCCATAGGCTAAAGTCCGCTGACTTCTCTTACAGGAGTGTCCCGGTGAAATTAAGGGGACTACTGGGAAGGATTTGGTCCCAGCTGTTCAGATGCTGTGTGAACAAGTAGAACCAAAGATCTCAGTGACCTGGCTCTGCCTCTCCGCCATAGCTGGGAACTCCTAGATTCTAATCCTGTCTCTGCTTTGCTGTGAGCCTTTGGACAAGACACTTAACCTTTCTGAGCCTCAGTTTACCCTTTCTGTAGAATGGGGATAATAATGTTTGTCGCCTGAGATTTAAATTAGGATTGAATTAGGGCTAAATTGTACGGGGTTAATATTCCCATTGGCTGGAATGGGGATATCCTGTAAATTAAGGCCAGTAGGGTTGGTTTTATGCATGCTCCAGTCCCTGGTTTGAAACGCAAGGTACATTTCTCCTCTTACTGCTTGAAGATAATCCTCTATATTAACCGTAGCAAGGGTAGGAAAGCCAAAGAGGATATCAAATGTAAGTATTTAGGAAGTGTGGTATTCGTAGCTAAGCACGTGAGGATGGGTCTGGAAAGCGAAAGACATGTTCGTTCATTTGTTTTAAGAAATAATTGTTGGGGAAATGGAGAAAGGGGCAATAGTTTTACACGAAATTCACCCCTTCCCCCCTTGCCGTTATTTAGAAAATAAAGACCAAGTCCAAATGTTTGACTTTCTTCTCTTTGGGATTTCAGACCTGCCTGAGACACAATGAATTCAGTATCTGATCTCAAGTTGAAACAGAAGGTGACATCCTGGCCCCATTGAAGTCAATGGGAGCTTTGCCATTATCTTAAATGGAGCCAAGATTTCACCCAGCGACAGTAGCTTTTCTGACATGTGAACGGATTCCTTAATGCATGAATCTCTACCCCACTGAATAAATACAATTATTCAAGACTGAACAATCCAAGCTGAAATTCATCTCCTTAAGCAGAAGTATTCTTTCCCATATATGCCATAGAAGGGCATGTCTTTAAAATGTATATTAGTCATAAAACATCATGTAATGCACCCAATGACTGCAAAACAAAAACAAGCAAACCCCACAACATCGGTGTTATTTTTTCCTCCTATTGCATTTGTTCTAAAACAAGAGTCACAGAAACATCTTAATAACTTTCTAGAGAGAAATAGATTTCCTCAGAGTGAGATAGTCATTCAGGACATTCTCCTGCAATCCCACCCCGCCCCTAGTAGGCACCCACACAATTGCATTTAGCAACTCCTTTCGCTTTGTGTATCAAACACTAATGCCCAAGCAAGTGTTTGCAACCACCCTTCGACAAAACGGGGTTCTTCTTCTTAATATTACATCTCGATTTTCAGTTATTTTTAATCTGGTTTCAATTATTCCCTTTGAGCTTCTTTAAAGAAGTACACCTGCAGAATTCTGAAACCACTGGCTTCGATTTAAGAAAAAAAAAAAGTATTAGAATCGTGGATTATTTTTCTCTGTACCTGATATATTGTGTAGGGAGCTCTAGTCCTCTTTGAAGAAGCTCATAAGCCAAGCGGGCAAAGCTTTGGGAAACAGAAGAAAATAAAATAGTGCATACTCCAGAGAAGGAATTACATACTCAATTTTTGTTACTAGCACTTCTTTTAAAAAAAATGGGTAGATCTCTCTCAATACACCCACACTATTAGAACAAATTAAATAGAGAGACATTGGCATTGTTGGGAATATAAACCCTTTAGAGGAAATTAGGATACCTTAAATATAAGAGTAGGAGTTTTAAACAGCATTAACATCTTACTGGACCTTATTTTCAAATTTTGCACCCTAAGAGCCAATGCAGTTTTGCCATCAATGCTAAATACCAAATTATACATGTATAGTTGTAAACACTGGTAATCTAAACAGAGGGTCTGTCTAGACCAGGAAAAAGGGGTGCCTTTTAAAAATCGAGTTAGTTAACTGGATTGAGCTAATATGACTTGAAACACCCAATGTACTGTAATTAATGTAGACACTGTAATTAATGTAGAAACAGTTTAATACATTTACAATTCTATTAGCAAGTCATAGTGTAGCCTTTGCTACCCAAACCAGCCCCTTTTCTAGTCTATATAGATCCAGAGGAGCAAGGTAAGATGAGGACAGGGTTGGAAGTGAGGGGTGCTGATGCTAGGAATGGAAATGTCCCCGATAATATTACTGGAAGATTTTTTGTTTTCCCTAGTGTAGACACAGGACACTGTTTGATTAAAAAAAAAATTGACTGTACATCTGAGCCCAAACAAGAAACCAACGCACTGACACCAAAGCGTTTCTCTGATTTCTTCCAATAAGTTATTCATTTCTTCCTTTTATTATTATTATTTTATTTCGCCCCCTCCCTCCCAAAAAATCATTTAAAAAAAGTGAGAACAGAAGTGGAAAAATCCTGGTGGTTGTCTTCAAATGTTCCGTGTAAGAGACATTGAGCCACTGTTCTTGCTCCATTGTGCGCCTCTGATCTTAAGTTATTGTCTTTCTTTTTTATTATTATTTTTGTCCTACCTAATATAATTCTTCCAAATCCCAATCCAATATTTTAAAGCTAAAATTAAAACTGTTTTGTTTGTTTTAAAAGATTCTCTCTCTCTCTTTTATTTATTTATTTTTCTCCTTTTTTTCATTTTCTGTGTTTCTCTTCCTTGTCTCCAGTTTTACTACCTGGTCCTTCCCCAGATGTGTGCCTGTTAGCAGTGTTGTTGTTCAAGAACATCTTGTCCATGCCTTTGAGAGCTTCAGTCAGGTAGTTTTGGAGGGCTGTGAGGGCAGCACAGATGGCTGGGGCCCCAAAGCCATGGGTGATGAGGCTGAAGTGAGTCAAGCAGCTCTGAATGCCTGGTTCCAAAATAGGGCTGGGTCTGCTGTTGCCAATGGGTGTCCTGTCCTGGGCCAAGAGATCCGTGAATTCTTTACAAAGTTGCCTGCAAGGGTAGTAAAGAGAAGGAGAGAGAGAGCGCCCAGAGTAGTCAGTCACTTCACTTCTCTTTGATTAACACTTTATACACAGCCTGAGACTTCCAAGGTGTTGGACATGCATTAAGTTACAAAGACAGGCAGCTGCCCCTCTCATTCCACCTTCCCCCAACCACACACACACTAGGAAAATGTACTATAGTCATTTTACACATAAATAAACTAGAGTGCAAGGAGGCTGAGGGCCTGGCCCAAAGCCTACTGAAGTCAATGAAAGACTCAAACAAAGGCATCACAGACAATCAGTAGTGAAGTTAGATACAGAACTCAAGGCTCCTTACTCCCAGCTTCCCTCCAACAACAAACAGAAGGATCCTGATTTCATGACCTGATGCTGCACTCCTTACCCCTCCACAACTCCCCATTGTCCAAGGGAGCAGGAGGACTGCAAGAATAGGCCCTTGCCTGGCTATTTCCTTACAGAGTTTGATCAGTAAAGAGAAGAAGGATTCCTAGTAGAGTTAATCATACTCTTTCAATTACACCTCTTCTTCTCTGACCAAGAGACTTTTTATTCTTGGGCCAGAAAGATGCTTCTGAAATGCCATCTATCTTTTTTTTTTTTTAATGTTTTATTTAGTTTATTTATTGCCTTTAGAATTAGCCAGATTGCCCTAAATGATAGATAGATAGATAGATAGATAGATAGATAGATAGATAGATAGATAGATAGATAGATAAACTGCTATCTGGAGCTTGATCCTGGTATTATTAATTATATTATTATTTATTATGATTATTGTTATTGTTATTATTTTCTCAGAGATGAATACTACCTAGCCTTCATGTGAAGGCAATACCACCAATAGCCTGTAAGTGACTTATTGGGATGACTGCTAAGTAGGATTGCTGAATACCAAATGTAGTCAGGTCTTTCTCTTCCCATGAATCCTGAATGAACTTTTCCCATGGGGGGAGAGGAGGAGGGGGTTGTTCGATGATGTAAGCCAAGAGTTGCAACAGTGACTAGAGAATTTGGGTGCCTCTGTTTTCAGAGAGCCCCGAACACTCCCCTTCTGGACACCAGGCCCCTTTGAGACATCCTCAACTTGAGACCCCAACATCCCTTTTGAAAATCGTGACCTGTCATGTCCACACATTCGGTCATAGTCTGTAGATGCTTCCAGGCCGTCTTGCACACGGGCAGCATTGTATAGATTCTGTGCCCAGTAGGGTATTTTATATACTACAATAAGGGGAGGGGGGGAGTCCCCATGATCATCTGACTCAGGCTCGTTCTTTTTAAAGTCAGGTCTCGCTCTATCGGCTACTCCTGGAATCTGTCTCGCTCTTCTTCCCAGTCCGCCCGGTGGCGTTTGTTTGTAAAAGCTCGGGGGCCCTACCGGCGAGCGCCAGGCCAGCACCACCGCGCGCTCCACGAGCACAAAGGGAGCACTCGCCACCAGGTACAGCTCTGCTGGTGCAACAAACGGGAGGTAAGGTCAAAGCGACAGCCTTTGCCCGGGGCGATAAATAGACCCCAGTGACGGGTTGCTGCTCTACTCTTGCCGGGATGAAAAGAACACAAGCCACCTTTTGGGGAGCACCGCTTCGAAGCAGGGGGTTTGACGTTTGGTGCTTGTTTATCTTTAAAACAGCTCCTTTGCCACCTTGAAGGATGAACATTGAATCCTTCCCTTTTCATTTAGTGGCTTCCTATGGCTAAACCTCCCTTCACCCCACTCACAAGGCCCCCAGTTAAACAGGTGCATCATCCCAGGGCGAAATAGAAACCCAGAGGGGAAATGATAATCCTCCCTCCCCCACAAATAATAGCAACATTGAGGTAGGAGAGAAGAGTTCATCTGTGGTCCTCTGAAATTCCCGATGGGTTAAAGAGTTCAGAGGGTGGGGAAAGATAAAAGTCTTATCCACTAGGAAAGTGCAAAAGAGGAAACTTTGAGTTTGCAGAGCAAACGGTAATGAGTCAAACCCTTTAAAGCTTCAAAGAGCAAGGCAGGTCTGCGAGCAATTAAAGTTCTGGGACATTAATATCTTTTGACCCCGCGGAAAAGGGCAATCAAATTCCAATCACGTCTAAAAAAAACATCTGGACACATTTGAGCAAACGATTTTCCACGCCTCCATATATTTCTTTAAATTGTGCTGTCAGCGGAGCAAGCGACGTCCCAGAGCTACTAAATCGCTTGGGTTTTGCCTGCGACAGAGTTAATATATGGGACACACCACCGAAAACCTGATCTGCCCTTAAAACATCAAACCATATAGCGCGAGAGCCAACGACAGGAGTAAATCAAACAAAATAGAAAAAGCTCCTGTAAAAGTTTCAGAGACCTAGATGTAGTGGCAGGTTTACAAGGTCCCCCTCTGGAGCTGCAGCTGCGCATTTCTCAAGGTGATTAACGGTACACATTTTGGGGAGGGGAGACTGTAAATTATTTAGTCGGGGTCTTTGATAGACAAGGCCGCTCGCTCTTGAAATCAAGGTGAGTTTTTCCTTTGACTTCAGTGGGAGTGGAGGCAAGGCCTAGCCACTCCTACACAGAGAGAAGCGTGAAATACACAAATAGAGAAAGAGAGGAATGCACACCCAAAAACAAACAAGAGGAGAGAGAGAGAGAGAGAGAGCTGCAAACTCATACACAAGGAAAGAAAGAAACACGGAGACTCAAAACAGGCGGGGGAGGAGAAAGGGGTGGGGGAGGGGAGAGAAATAGACACAAACATGGGGACACGTGCACACTCACACAGAGAGAAAGAGTTAAACCACAGTGTGTTTCATGCGCACACAGCTCCAAAGACGCTGTTACAGCTCCAACGATACGCACGGGCACGTAGTGTTACAGGTCCACCATACACTACAATCAGACCCACGGACAGGAACACACTCAGAGCACAATCTCTCCCCCACACACCCAGCGCACAATGACGAACGACAGCGAGAGAGAAGAGCACAAGAGAGGGAGATCGGAACAAAGCCTATTGGAGAAAGCACTGCTGGGCTCCTTTGCAGAGCGCTAGCGAGAATGGCCGCGTGGAGGAGAATGAATGTCAAACTCTCCAAGTGGCGGCCCTGAAAGCAAAGCGGGCTGTGGACTCACTTTGTAGCCAGGAGCATGTTCTTCCTGGAGTGGAGATCGCTGGGGTCCGTGTGCTGTCTGTTCAGGTACTCGGAAACAGCTTTGGCTGGAAACTCCGTTTCACAGATGTATCCAAAATCCCGAGCTAAGTGAACAGCTTCACCTGAAGAGAAATGAACAGCCTTTGATCATCACAGGCCAGCATGGTTGTTTAGTGAGGAGGCTGACCAGAAAATGGTTCAACCGAGCCGGCTGGAATATACTGAAACACGTTATTGCTGGTGGTACTGGTCACGCTTTGAAAAGATCAGCTCAATTTGGCACTGCAGAGGCACAACCCCAACTGAATTCAATGACAAAGACGGTTCCATGGGTGTAGGAGCCCATTATTCTTGTATCAGTCTCTTTCTGCAGAGCACATCCCCAGTTTTTGGCTAAAGGAGTCTTCACATGGCATGTATTGTCTTAGTTCTATTGACTTCAGTTGAGTTTGGTGATTTACACTGGTTGTGGTTCTAGTCCCACGTGCAGAGAAAAAGTGTGTTATTAATACATAGGTAATATAGACTTTCAAGTGTGTGAAAACAAAAGAGACGTCCTGATAGGTAAATGGACCCGGACTTTAAATGTGCGGAATAGGTTTGTATTTTCATAGCTCAGAAAAGTGTCACAAAAGCTCTACCATGGAATATCATATCCCGTGTGCGTCACACACACACACACACACACACACACACTATTATAGCCACATCTGGAAAACAAAGCAGCCAACTGCATTGTATCCAATGGAAAGTGAAGTTTTGCATAGGTCTGATCACAATGCAACAGAAGCTACCCCTTCCACCCTCACCCTACCAAAAAAAAAAAAAAAAGATCCCAATGAAGGGGGACCTTTCATATGAAAAATAATAATTATTCTAACTATCATTCTAATTGGCATTTCCTCTGCCTGCGTGGCTTCAGGTTTCTACCCTCCAGAGGTTCGTGTCATCAAACTCCTACTGATGTACTTTCTACCACAAGAAGAAGACGACGACACAGTAGCTGAAGAAAGGGGGTGTGGGGAAACAGACTCTAGGGGGATTCCATCAGATTATAGCACAACCCCTCTAGAATAAAGCATTAAACTCTTTAAAGCACCGCCCGGAGGACCACGAGGAAGATTTCTAACACGCAAACCAGCTATGTCTAATAATTCTAGTACCACATTATTTTTAACGATCAGGACTTACTTTAAAACGTCATTTAAAAAAAAAGCTTTCTCAATAATCACCAAAAAGATGAATCACACTGTCCGCCAAATGCTAGAATTCCAATGGACGGTTATCTCCCCTCCTCCCACCCCCCACCCAATTATGTGCAGAGACACCATCCTCATTGCTTTTTGTTAATCCTGGCCAGAGATGAGTGAAACATTTATGCTACAGGCAACATAATTTAACAAGAAAAAAATCCTATTGTCAGAAAACTAGAAAAATCTAGAGCAGGCGCAACTTTCTATAGGAGAGGGGAAATCTTTTAAGGTAAATTGTTGATTTGTAAGTAAATCAGAGGACAGTAACATAATGTATAATGATGTAAACGTTGTATAGTTTTATATCCATATATAATGTATTTGCACACACACACACACACACACACACACACGGATCTGCACATACATTTGTGCTATGTGTCAACTTTTAAGATGTTCTGATTTTGCTATTAATGTGAATGCATAGTTTTACACACACACTGCATAGATATAGGTATGGGGTGTGCTTGGGAACTATGTATTAATTTTGAAACTATGTATTAATTAATATATATGAATATGCATATCAGACGATGAATGTATTTTCTCACATGGTAAATGTTTGTATATAGTGTCTTTAACTATGCATTCATAGTTTGATAGGCATTTTCATGTAATGTACTATGATTTATGAATATATAGATATACTATATCGTCAAAATAGAAACAATACTTATAACTAGAAAGAATATAGTCTTGATTTTGATTTCACATATGAGTGTGTAACTGTATTGCAGTTTATAATTAAATCAGAAGAATGTAAAAGTTAATATATAGTACAAAACTATAGGCACATGCATATGAGATACGACATAGTGTGTTATTGTACATATTGAATGCTACTCGCCTCTTTGTGTATGTATAATATAAATACATATAATTCATAATTACATCCACATAATTGTTAGTTATAATTTCGGAAGAGCCAGTTTACCCCAGAATAAATATAGTATTTCCTAAAAAAAAAACAAGTGAGAGTCTTGTGGATTCCACATTTCAATACAGTACCAACATCAGAGCATCACGTCAAGTACGGGATAGCGTTTGTTCATTTAAGAGGAGGTATAACTCGAGTATTCCGGTTTTTTCCTTTTGTTTCTTTCTTGTATCCCCCCGCCCCTCCCCTTCTTCTTAAAGAAAGGGCTCGCTTGTTTCTTTGTTAAACTTTCACCCTCAGGTAAACTGTACTTATAACTGTTAATTTGTAATAACTGCTTTCCCTTGCCGAAATTTAAAAAAAAAAAAAGTTCTTTATTATTTTCGTTCAATGGCCGTATTGTAATGTGCATCTGTCATAATTAAGGTTGGAAGTAATGAATTAGCTAAAATTCTGGACCCAGCACAGACTAGACCAGGGGTTCTCAAACTGGGGGTCGTGTGAGATTATTACGTGGGGGGTCGGGAGCTGTCAGCCTCCACCCCAAACCCCGCTTCACCTCCAGCATTTAGAATAGTGTTAAATATAAAAAAGTGTTTTTAATTTATAAGGGGGGCTCACACTCAGAGGCTTGCTGTGTGAAAGAGGTCACCAATACTAAAGTTTGAGAACCACTGGACTAGACCATTATTCAAAGGGAACAACCTGGAAATCCACAAAAGTAGGGAATGGGAATATTTGGATAACTGCAGAGAAAGTTCGATTCTGCAGATCTCACTGAGGCAAACCTGAATTCAAGACACCCATTGGAGTTAATGGGAGTTTGATCAGTGACTTCAGCGTGACTTAAGTGGGACCCTTAAAGTCTTAATTTCACCCAGTATTATGCATGTTAAACAGATCTTAATGCCACCGCTGCAACGATTTCCACTTAATCCATGAAACTTTGCAAAATGTCAAACTCCCAAACCGAAAAGACTTCGGAGCAGCCAATAGTGTGAAGCGAGCTTGCAATTCACCGCTTACCTTCCACCAGGGAGGTGAGTAAAGTGACATTTGCGGCCTTACGCCTGCCGGCTGGTAAATTCAAACCGATTTTTTCTAGCCTCTCTCTCAACGATCTCCCCCCATTTTTCGATTTGGCTCTGGAATTGCAAAGAAATTAACATTCTGATTAACCTCGGAATGTCCCTGAAACAAACTTTTAGACTGTGCAATCTAAAGACCACTGGAGCTTGAAGGGGTTTTAACTTGAGGTTAGCACATTGTGTGTGCGCGCGCTTGCTGATAGAGTTTGCTGAGGTTTGCTTAATTTTTGCCACACACAACTGACTAGGTTCCCCCTCCCTCTTTAACTTACAGAAAACAAATGCACAGAATGAAATAACTTCTGTATACGCTGCTGTTATGGAAGAAACCAAATTGGTTCCTACAGTATAAGACTAAGGCGTATTAGGATACGATTGTATATCTAGGTGGAAAGACAGAAGTATGGGATGAACTGATAGGGTATACCTAGAGGAAGCATGGAAGATATACGGGAAATTGATAAGAACACCTAAGGAAGAATTCAATAGATATTATACAGGAAATGTTGAACTATCTATTGGAACAGCTACATTATATAGGGGACATGAATACTTAGTGATAAGAGCACATAATGGAATCTATATAGGAAATTATTGATAGAGACATTAAAAGGAAGACTGTGATATACATGGGAAACGCAGAGTTATTGTTAGGGCCAGGTCTAGTTTTAGACAGATGGTTTAAAATCCGGGGTGAAATACTAGCTCCATTGAAGTCAATGGGAGTTTTCCCATTGACTTCAGCACTCCAGGATTTCACCCCAGATCTTTTATCACTAACAACTTCTTTAATTGCATATAAGGAATATGAAAGGAAGTCAAATCCTGTAGAGAAAGTCTCCCTACCTAGATTCTGGTCTGTCAGTATTTTGTGCCAAAGGAGATAGGAACCAATGACACAGTTGCAAGAGAGCAGCCATCTATATTCCACATGCTCTGAAATATAGATATTGAACCAAAAGCTTCTCTAAAATTTAGACTCGAGATACAAAGTAAAGTCAGCATAGTTCACTGTTTGGGTCCTGGGTCTTCTCCCGAAATCACTGAGGCTCAATAATGGTGTATGTGTTTAACCTTGCTAGTTATATTTTCTATTTGAAATTTCTCTTGCAGATGTTCTCTTTGCGCCACTTTCTATTACAATGCACAGGCAGATTAGCATCTGTAAGTAAAAAAATCTGGTTTCTTCTTCCCTAACAATATGTCCACATATGACACTCTGGGAGAAGGACATGGGCAGACAAATCACCACAGAGGACTGGGATTTGCTATGGGAAGGAGGACCAGCAACCTGTCTATATTACAATAAAATAAATATTCTTTAATATATTCACATTAACCTGACTGGTGTGAGGTAGCACTGAAACAGTACCTTAAATAACATATCTATCTATCTATTTAGTGGGTATGTGTATGTAAAATGGGGATAAATGTTGGAGAAATTGGGGTTAAAGTGGAGATTTTATGTATATATGGTGGACATGTCCAGTATCGGGATAAAACCTGTAACTAAATATCACAAATTGTTGGATATTTATCACCAAATAGTCCTTTGGTAATCCTTGAAGGGCTTCCCAGTTCAAATGGTCACACGCAAGAGGGAATGAAGAATTAATAATCTCTCAACTTCTAGTAGATGTTGGACTATTGGTAGCTTCTCGTTAGAAAAGGAAAATTAGTCCAACCCTAGAGGAATGGTTCAAAAACTATGGGAGGCTGTTGATATGGAAAAAATTAACACACCAATTATGTACCCAGCAAATTAGACAGAGGACAAATAGATACTTAGATATTTGGTTACTTTTTGGTCAATATCAGATAAAGTAAATTCACCTGAAAAAAACCCCATCACACCATGTCCATTTTTGTTTAATATTAGCATTTAATAGACATGCCTGGTCCTTATGTATGTGTATACAGAGATGTCACTAAATTCAATAAACTCACTAGAAAGGACATTTTGTAGGTGTAATGATGCTCACTCTGTAATAGAGTAACACCCTTTAAAATAGAAATATCCGATGACTATATTCTTGCATAATGCCTCTTTAAACAAAAGCTACCTGTTGTAATGATTGCTTTATTTCTGATATTTAATTGGCAAGGATTTGTAAACTTCTTAAAACTTCCTAACTAATATAAATAAATAAATAAATAAATAAATAAGTAGATACGTAAATAAATAAAGTTTCTTTGTTTTAAATCTGTTTCTTTTACAGGGAAAAATCATAGTAGCTAAGCTGTCTTACCTATAACTCCTGTATTCATAGAGAAGACCTTTTATTTAAATAGAAGCCTTCCTCTAAAATGTATGTTTGAATAGATTAATGTGTATGTAAGAGAGAGTTGGGAAGTAAAATAAGTGTGTGTGTGTGCGTGTGTGAGAGAGATCCCTTATTGACCTTACTATGAGCTGCCTTCTCAGAGTCTTGTACGCTAACGTAACTTTACGCATTCATTTCCATGTTTTCATGTTGCTGCTTATTTTTGCCTTGCCTTGAGTTCTACACACACAACTACAACATAAAAACAACACATATTTGCAAATGTCTTTACCATAGTATAGACTTTAGACAAAATGCTTAGTCTATGTGTGTGTCTACGTAAATACCCACATTTGCTGCAAGCCCTTACCTTCTAAGTACTCCTCCTAGGAGGGATGCATTCAGACACTCTGGAGGCGAGAGGCGTCTTTGAACTTCTCCCACGGTTACTTTATACTTTGAAGTGGAACTGAGCAAGGACAAGCGGCCAGGTACTGAGCAAAACACCTCTCCGGTATTGACTGACATTCCACCCAGGAAGCCATCTTTATTCATCATCAGAGAAGTAACAGATTTTGGAGGAACTGGAACTGGAGAGAGAAAGAAGGGGTGAGTTTGGAGGTATGTAACATGATGACACATAAGAGTACAAACTGTCCAAACTGGCTAGTCTGACATCCATAGCACATCTGAAGAAAAGTGAATTCATAGGCCCAGAGTTTCCTAGTAGCTACACCAATAAGAGTCACCGTTGCCTTGAGTCTACAGGAAATTGACCTGGATGGGTGATAATGGATAGGTAGAGGTGCAGTGGAGTACAGCTGATGTATATTGGTTTGATAATTAAAAAAAAAACGATGTATATTATAAATGTATTTTAAGTGTATTTCTTCCTAAATTATTTGTTTGTAAGCCCTGCCATGCAGGAGCTATATCTTCTTGTGTAATGGACAGCGCCGGGCACATTGCTGGGTTACAAGAATATTAATACTCCTCTTCCTAATACTTCTATTACTAACAATGATAACAACTAGGAAACATTCTAATGAAGTCAAAGGAGTTACTGGTTTAAGCGAGAATTGGGACTACAGAATTTAGCAAGGAAAGGATTACTTTAGTGTTGTTTTGGGCTTCTAATAAGACAGTTTTTTTTTTTAATGGAGATATCCTATCTTCTAGAACTGGAAGGGACCTTGAAAGATCATTGAGTCCAGCCCCCTGCCTTCACTAGCAGGACGAAGTACTGTTTTTGCCCCACCCCTAAGTGGCTCCCTCAAGGATTGAACTCACAACCCTGGGATTGGCAGGCTAATGCTCAAACCACTGAGCTATCCCTCCCCCTCTTTTGTGCAACATAATTAGCACAATTATTTCCCCCCTAAAAAGGTGCATTAGAAAATAGTCCGGTATCAGATTGTTTAGCATATTATGTAACAAACAGAAAAAAAAGTGGGAGTATTCAGTTTCTAAATAAAACTGGTCTGATTACAGCAACAAAAATACACCAGGGGATTTCTTTTTAAAAGTTTGCCCCTTAACTAGTACCAGACAAAGTAGTTAATTTCTCTGAGTAACAAATAAGATTGCTTTAGGAAAAACCGAAGGACTTATAACATTCTAATTCTTATAACACCAAACAGACACAATTAGGAACAAACACTTCTTTTGCTAAACTAAAAATGAAAGCAATTCCCTCCTGGTATGAATTTTGTTTACAAATCAACTTAAATAGCTTGTTCATAATTGTGTGTAACTGTTATGATTTACAGCAGGTGCTCTAATCAATCAACCAATCACTTTAATTTATAGACAGCGTCGCAGCATTTTCCCAGTTGTTTCATTTCTGCAAGTAATTGATAACAAACCATACTTAAGGTATGTTTTATGCAGGAGTTAATAAGAGCTGACAGCTGCTACTGCCGCTCTCTTTTGGAATCACCGCAGCCTCATTTCCTTATAGAACGTGTATTCCTAAATTCTAGATTCGCTGGTGGTAGTCTAGGGGGCATATTTTACAGAGAAGACTAATTGATTACACACCCCTGTACAGCAGATTCTCCTTTGCAATATCGCATTGCCAGTCAATCAATGGCAAAACCAATTTTGCAAGTAATAGGTTCGACTACACAAATATGCCAGCTATTTAGGTACTTATAATACATGCCAGTTAAATCATAAAACCCTATTTATTTGCAACATGTCTGGAGAATCATCCCATTGGAGTTGGGGGAATATTTAAGTCGTCTGGGGCTGCTGAACAATAAGATCGGATATCCTAATACCTTAACAAGTGCTAACAACTGGGCAACTGCCAATTTTATAGCCTCAGTGTATGGAATAGACACAACAGGGTTTCGCTGTTTTTATTATAAATTATTTCCTACCGCCAGGCCAGACTCCCACAATAAAACCTCTATAACAGCGCAAACCCAAAACGCATGTAGATTTCATATAGACAGATTGCTTCAAATAGACTGCATATAGTCTCTAATGTAAACAAATTATTTTCAGTGGCTTTACTGGGTGGGGGGGATCAGAAACTGAAACGGATTCCCATTTCGTATTATTTTGAGTAAGACAACGTATACAGCTTCGGAAGGACGTTTCCAGCTTCTCAACTCTAGCCCGTCAAAAAACTTGAAATTGGCACAAAACAGTTATAAAAGAGGGGCAGAGGCCCGAGGCGGTTTTTCCATTGCTATTAATAGGAATGTTGTCATTGTCTCCATTGATCAGTCAGATCCTTTGGTTTTAGGATGCTTTAAGGGTATATGTTAAAAAAAAAAAAAAACCCTCTCCCCTCTGCGCTACATTTTTCAAGTAAGATGTTTTGCAGAGTCACTCAAGTGCCCCCATCAAGACACAATCGAGTTGTTTTGAAAATAAATGAACATACACACGCTGTGAAATCACTAATCCTTTAAAGGACCACTAACAACTGAGATCATTTCACTTTGCAATTTTCTCCACGCCAACAAACAAACACAAAGGTTTTGATACACCTTTCCAGTACCTATATTTAGTGACTAGTTTATCAGGTCACTGTCCAGTGAACTGAGAAATTAAACAAGAGACAACAGTCCTAAGAAAATTTGATCTTCGTCTAAACTCACAACAGAGAGAGCTGAACACATGATATGTTTAAACATCTCTCTCCCAATTTGCTTTGCCCTTTATGGAGCATTTGTTACATTAGTTAACCTTTGAAAAATGGATTTAATATGTTCAATATTTTTTTTCATGCAAATTTATTTTGATAAGCAAGTTAGTCCTCTTCCCTGCTATGCTTTGCAAACTTCTGCGATTGTTCTTTACAATAACTACACAAAAGGGACTAGGTATACATCAAGATCACTTGAGTATAATAATTCTAAACACATTTAGGAAACTTACAAGCCTATGCAAGCATATCTATTGCGATTTCATAGTTTCAGAGATATGTATTCTAATCTATACTCTATCTTTTGTAAATTACCTGCCACTCCTAAAAAAGTGAGTTTACCATGGAATGGATTAATTATCTATCTCTATCATTACAAAGATACTAGAACTATTACCAGAGATAATATAATTTTGAGATTTTAGAGGCTGTGTGTAAAATGCATTTATTTAAACATTTATACACTGTATTCCCTGGAGTATTTTTACCTACATCTATGTGTTTTCCAAATCTGGTTTTATGCCTCATAATAATTGTCCATAGAAGGACACAGCACACGCACACACAAGTTTCTGCCTACTTCTTGCATGTTTTGCTTTGTCCAATTTATGCTGATCTTGTTGTCACTTTCACAATTTTTTTTCTCCCAAACTCTTTTGTGTGTGTCTCCTTTCCCATTGTCCCTCAAAACCTCCCCTCCACCTTTGAAAAAAAAAAATTGATTCTCCTGGTCCTTTCGGCCTCATTGTCATTTTCCCTTCCATTTCTCTTCAGCTTATCAATAAACCGAGAGAGCAACAGTAGCCGCTTGATTTGTTAGTAATTATGAGCATACTGTTCCTGCAAACGGGATCTCTAGATGAGTGAGAGCGCTTTAAAACGACAGCAGGAAATGGTAAGGAAATGGAGCATGGCAAACCTCAGCGTGAAGCTCTCAGTTCTTTACATGTTTACAATTTTCTGTGCATACATTAAGGCTCAGTCTTTTTTCATTTCTCTGTTGGGTTGCTCTACATAACTGTGTGGCAATGCAAAAGTAGCATTTCACACACACACACACACGGATTAAATTAATAAATGGGATTTAAGTACTCGACATTATTCCAGCACCCTCGTTATACTGCAAGACAAAAACACGGTTTGAAGAAATATTGCTGGTTAATCATCTGCACTGGGCAAATAATAATAGTATAATATCAATGTTTTGGTCTATAGATCTCTGTAAGTATTAACTGGATTTGGAATTAGCCTTCATTAGAAGGGTGTATGTCCATCAGAACAGTCAATGATTTGGTAGTGGGAGATTTGGTTTGGCTTTGTAGGTAAACCTAGAAACCCGAGAATATATACTACCCCCTGACACTGAGCCTCGATCCTTGTTTTAAAAATCTATCTATCTATCGTGTATTCATGAGCTGACGGCAAGAGTTCGAGTCCACCACCACTCCTTGCCTTTGAAGCTAGGAGTTAATTTAAGAGTGAAATCTATTACCCCGAAATTGTTTCCCATTAAAGTAACAGCGATCATAAAATACAGTTGGTGTTCCAGGAAAAGAACCAAAAATAAATAAATAAAGCTAGGCAAATTCTGTACGTTACATTTCAACCGATTCGCAACTCGATCACCTGAAAAGCTGTAACCAGATATCGTGGTTTTTAGTTAATCATTTATTGCTGGCCATTTCAGGAAGCGGGAGAGAAGAAAAAAAAATCTTATCCTGTTCTATTGAGGGAGTGACTTTTTAAAAGTGTTAAGAGGCTCCTTTTGTGTGATTCTTGGGGGGGGGATTAGAGCTTATTTGTACTATGCTAACATATGAAGTTTAAAATAGAGTTTGGTGCTACTGTGTGTGTGTGTGTGTGTCTGTACACAGACAATGTCTAGAAATAGTTTAAAGTAAATAAATCAGGATACTTTTAAGGTCACTGACTATGTCCCCAAAGTCACAACAATTGAACTTTGGACTCAGGTCACGCGAGATTTTGAAAGAGGACAACTTTTTTTTTGTCATAGATCATGCCAAACAAATTACAGCTGAGCTGCTGACAAGGGGATCCGCTACGGCCTTCTTTACACACCGAAAACCTCCCCTTGATTTCAGCAGAAACCTGGGTGACAGAGAATGTGAGGATAAACCCAGATAATATGTAGCTGATAACTCCTTAAACCTGAGATAAATCTAATATTAATACTCTTGATGATGATCATCATCATAGTCATTTATCTAGGCTTCCTCCCTTTCCTTTCCTTTCCTTTCCTTTCCTTTCCACCACGCCAATCTTAATGGAACTAAGAGTTAAGAATGATTTTTTAATGTCTTGTTGGATTTTTAGACTGTTAATGTACCGCATCCTTCTCATTATTACTTTATTGATTGCTCATTGACCAGACCCCTTCAAATCGTATTAGCCACCCTCTGCCAGTTTAGATTAGGAGAGTTTAAAAAGCACCTTTCATTATTTCGCCACCACTACCACCACCACCACCGTAGAGTAGAGGCTTGGCAGCTTAATGCGCTCTCTAATGGGGCAGCTAAGAGACGAGGGGCCACGGTCCCTGCCTATTGCATTAATAGCTCAAAGGGGGCTAATACAGAAAATTAGTCTTAAACGAGCTCTGGAGATCTCCAAATGAAAGAGCCATTTATCACGCTGGCTACCTTCACTCCACTCGTTTGCTCTCTCTACTGGGAACAACTCATTTCCTCTTAACTAAATTACTTCAGAAATGTCAAGTAAGCCCGGATAGCAAACATAACAAGAGAGTGTGTGTGTATATAATCTATTGTGTGGGATCAACACGGATGATAAATTGAACGGTTCAAGATGATGATGATGATGATTATAATATTTTTACAAGGGTTTCTTCAAATTTTAGGCAAGCTTTCTGAAGCGATAGATAGATAGATGATCATCATTACCTCCATGACACTCAAAGATCATAAAAATATAAGCACTTATATCCGAGAGGACGGTTGAGATATTTGTGTTAATAATTTAGTTCTATGGCCTATCTTTCACACTACATGTTATGAGAACGTTTTAAACAGTAAACTACCCTCTTTTGAAACAGGCAAATCTCTCAACCCTCCTCCTGTCCAGATTCCATTTATCATTAAGTGTACTTTACTGGTAATAGTCAAGAAGAAAATCTATCTGTCTATCTATCATCTGCCAGCAAGAATGATCTGCAGGTCTTTGGTAACTTATTCTTATTTCAAAGTACATTCCTATGGCTGCAAAGTGTTGAGACCACAGCAAACTTCATACGGAACCCTTTCTATTTTCCACCTTCTATCGGTCTGATCCAATATCGTCAGCCACAAATATGTCTCTTCCCTTCTACCAGTGTTCAAAGAAAAACGAAACTCACAAAATTAGACTAAAAGTTCGATAAAGCACAGCATTAATTCTAAGGGGGGAAATAACATTCCTATGCCTTTTAACACATCTACAAGAAAATGTCGGTATCTTTTTTACTGATATGATTTTAAAAGTGCGTATGTATACTTTTAAATATAGATATTATAATTCTAAGTGTCTTCTGATATAGACTAAGGTTAAGCATACACCTGTGGGTGTTGGTATATTCAGATGTGTGCACACATTCACATGCATACTAGAATTATTAGCATCTTCTGATCGATCTCTCTCTCTCTCTATATATATATATATTTAAATAAATAATTGTAAGTATCATTAGATGTGCTTAACACTGACTACCTTTATAGCCACAATCACTGTGTATTGACACCAAATGTTCCTGCTACCCTTTTCATTTTGAAAAAAAATAGATTGTTTTGACGAAGTGGTCACATACAATACATGGCAGTGTTCTGTACATAACAAAAGGCAAATTGTGCGTACGAGCATCGAAAATACGAAGGTAGATCAACGTTAAAAAGAAGGCTCTCAGCCACAAATCAACCGCCAATTAATCAAGAAGACCCAAGAGAAAACATTGCGTATGAGCTAGAGAGAAAGAGATAGATAGATAGATATAGAGAGAGAATACATTCGCAAACCGGTATGTCACACACCTAAACTCATAATAGGCTGGTAATCCATGCGAACTGAAAAGCGCAGAGCAGTTCTTTTTCTTAAAGTAAGACAATTCACTGTTTCCCACAAAACCCTACGTTTTTCCACCACCGGACATAAATTATGTTGTCAAAAGAGCTTCAGGTTTTCATCCACCCTTCCCCAAAATTATGATTGCTCGAATTTACATAATTACATTTTTAAAGGAAACAAACGATTGAAATACCTCACCCTGCCTTGAATTCTTATTCCATCAACACCCTTACGTTCTTTTCTTAATATTCTAGAAACTCATCCCTATTAAAGTATCGGTTTCATGTGCATTAGATGAATAAACCACTGAAGATAAGTGCTGTTGATAGTAAACATAAGGGCCAGCATTGCTAAGCGTCAGCTCTAGTATTTAAAACTGAATCTAGAAATAGAAATTCCTTGGATAATTAAAGATAGCTCTCCCTAAATGTGCAGTGAGAGAGCTGTTTAACGTCTATCAGCATAACCCATACTAATCGCCATGCATCTTCAAGTGACTGTCAGAGAATTGTAAAAAAATTAAGCAGCTGCAACACGCCCAAAATGAGTTATTGTAATTACATTTAATTAGTTTAATTAGTTAATTATTTTGCTTACAGCTGTACAAGAGACTGCAAACATTTGTTAATATCACATTCCCTTTAACAGTATGGGGTGATTCTGCAGTTACACTAAATCATGTATGCATATGCAGAATGATTTTAAAAATGGGCATGTTGGAGGGGGAGGTTGTATTTCCATAAGCATGTGTTTCTTTCCCCCCAACACATTTGGCACGATTGGAAAACGCATAAAAGCCACAAATGGAATCAAACAATTCTTAAGAGTCACACAGTGCAGATCAAGAACTACTAGAGGTGAAAAGTTAAGGTATATCTGTGAAAATTATTTTATAATATGTGGTGGCATTTTTACACCAATATCAAAATAGGAATTGCTGGGAAATTCAAAACTTGATGGCTGTTTACTTATTTTAAATCAGTTGGCAACAATTAAAAGAAATATTTAAGATAAAATGTAATTATCTAACTCCCAGACAAGAAAATACTCGTTCCTTTTAGTTCCTCTTTCCTCGTTTCATCTATCTATCTATCTATCTCCCATGCCTGTCTATTTTTCCGGGTAAACTAATTGCCTCAAAGTAAAATCATATCAGGAAGACATTGCTACACAGTATAAGTTTGTCAAACTTGTTGGAATAATCCATACCTTTTTTAATGACAGACTGGTCCAATAGGTTCATACCGCTGTTATTGGCATCTTCAACTGACTGTGAATATAAAAACATCACTATTCAAATTGACTGGATATTAAAGTATGGCGTACATAAATCATGTCATTCCAAACTGGAGTTTCTGTTATTTCCATTTATATTAATTCACTGGGGGAAGAAAGGTTTATTAGTATTATTATTATTATTCCCCCAAATCGACATGGAAATGAAATTGTTCCAAATCATATGGTCTTATAATAAAAAAGAGGTGTGAAGCATATGGGGTGCAATAGTATTTTTGTTATCTTATAAAACATAGATATTACATAGTCTCTTTTGCATTCAATAAAGCTTTATATTTCTTTCTTTGAAAATTTGGCAATTTGGTAACATCTCCAAGATCTAGTATCTAAATGAACACGATTAAGGACAACTTAGTTTTTTTATTATTATTATTTTTGACCCTGCCATTTAACTCACAGGCCTTTTACTTTTTATATAGGAAGGTTTACATTATAGACTTGTAATTAAAATTTGAGCAATTCAGAGTAGAGTGCAACACCCACATAGTATAGGAAACAGAGATTAACAGCTCGCACGGTTTGGTTACAATTTAAAAGTGTGTGTGTGTGTGTGTGTGTGTGTGTGTGTGAGAGAGAGAGAGAGAGAGAGAGATGGGGGAAGGGAATTACACAGAGACAAAATATAAGAGCAATTAAATCGATTGCCTAGAAAAGTCACTCAATCTCTCTCCTCAACCTGTCTACTTTCACCCTGCTTAGAAGCACACCTGTTATTATGGCATTAACTTCTTTAGCAGGAAAACAAACAAAGATGGTTACACTGCAGCAGGGGCAAATGTTAAGTTTTATTTTTTAATATAAATTGTCTGATATAGAATACCCTCTTCAATGAGCAACAACAACCATCGCAGAGAACAAAGGTGACTAAAGAACCATTTCTAATAGATTTCAATAAGTGGTTCCGTTTTGTGGTCAGTTCTAAACTGCAGATGTAGATAGATAGATAGATAGATAGATAGATTAGATGGCTTTGGGGTTTGTTTGGTTTTTTTTTTTGTTTCCCAAAGACACATTAAACATCTTTAAGTCATGGAATTTTCCTCTTATTCTAACTTTATCTTTCCAAGTAGTGTCTTAGTTTATCATAATCCAGTCCTTATGTAAATATCTTTCTATTCTCAGGAGACCCCAGCTAAGGTGGGATATGAGTTAGGATAAAATTATATTTCCAACAGCACATCCAAAGTGTGATGGAACGATAAACAATATTTCCTTGAATTCCTTTCCCTCTTGACCCCAGCCTCCCAGTTGCCCCCCCCCCAAGTTCCTTTTGTCTTTTTTTTTACTCCTCCTTAATCAATAGGCCACATACCTACAGGGTATCACAGAAAATAAGAGGGGAAATATCAAATACAATGATAAGGTCTTTTCTTTTTTTCCTTCTCTCCTTTAGCAGCTTCTATACTGTCTTCAACGAGACAGAGGAAGATGAACAAATGGTGCAGCCTGGTGGAGAGCATCATTTTGCAACAGGATGCTATAAAAATGGAGGCAAATATTAAGCGCCATCTTTCTTTTTGTAACCTCACCTTATCTCGATATTGCCTGGCTATGTCTACCTAGGTGTGTGTGTATGCACTCCACTCGCTTTATCAGCAACGTGGGTTAGTTGTTACAGTTAATGAGAAGACTCTTGTCTGATTTTCTATCTAATTACGCCCTCCTGCTGGGTTTTTGTACAGGATGTTCGCGCAGCATGCTGGCAGTTAATAGTCACAGAGAGGATCGTAAAGATTTAATTAGGACTGCATGCGGAAACGTGGAAAAACAACTCAGACTTTTAATTACTAGACTTCTTTAGTTAAAAGTGATACCAGGGGTTACTTTATAAGAGACTCGGGTGTTTTGGTGCAACTTAACTTTCAGCCTCCTTAGCTTGCATACACGGGGATGGGGGGTGGGGGGGGTGGAGGAAGGGAAGGAGTAGAGGTTGTAATGGGGGAGGTGATGAGTTTCTGGCATAAATTTAGCAAATCTGGAGATGTATTATTGCAAATAAACTTGATAGTACTGACCCGTTCTAAACACCATCTCCATACCCAGCAGCTATAAAATAATATAACTGAAATAAAACCCACAGAGTTTGTCATTTGTTTTGCAAACTCTGGATGTGTGATCGTGTGTGTGTGTGTGTGTGTGTGTGTGTGTGAGAGAGAGAGAGAGAGAGAGAGAGAGAGAGAGAGAGTTGGATGCATTTCTTCCCTATAGCTTTGGCTATAATAATGAATGAAGGTATAAAAGGTGCAGATCCCCTAATCTGCGAGGAATAAGGATGAAATTGCAATGGCTATTTTAATTTATTTTTTCTACCTAGGGGAGACATATTTGTTTTCAATGTGAAGATCCTTTATTTTCTCTGTGAATATTTGTCAGTTGTAAATTGCAGATGGAAACCCTAATTCGCCGCAAAGGACAGCACTGTGCTTACAACAGAACCCTACGTTACAACCACTTAATTATGTTCCTGGACAACGGATTACACATGGTCTGGAACTGGGTTTATATCATATCCTCAATTTTTTCTTTCTCTTTCTCTCTGCCAACCAAACACATACTTCTGAAATCTATTTAATCTGATGGTATAAGGGGAAAAAAAACTTTACTCAAAAAGTAAAACTTTGTGAGCAAAAAAACCCTGACTAATATGCCTCAAGGAAACTTTTTTTCCATAAGGCATAGAAAGTAGGTGTATTTATTGGCTATATAGGATTTTTTTTTACCTGTCCTAGAAAAAGTCCATATTAAGAATCACATATTAAGAAAACCCCCAACTTAACCTGGCTCGCAAACACAGAGGGAAAATAATAGAAAATGCCTGTCAATAAATACAATCCTGTCACCACCTCTGTGCCTATTTATACTAACTTGCTGATGAGCACTTTCATCTTCAGAAATTATCCCTTGGAATATTTTTTTCAGTTTGAGATCCAACCTTTAAAAATAAGTACCTGCCTCATTCTCCCAGTGCCCTATCCTGTCTAAACATTGTGTCCAGAACTCCAGAGATAGATTCCTGCACGAAAATACCCTGTCTGCAACGCCCCTTTAGCTGTTTGGATGAGCAATACAGCACAGGCTCAACTAGGTCCTTCCTACCGTAGGCTATGGATATATTATTTTGTTTAGAAAATGACCATGCGACATGCACCTTATTTGTATTCAATACCTTGCGCCTTATTGACTCAGCGGGGAGTTTAATAGAAGGATTCGTTTTGCTTTAAAAATATCTGAATACGAATAACTGTATCCGGTCTCTACCTATCTATAACAGAAGCACAACGAGTATACCAGCTAATTCTGTTAGTTTTCTTTTGGCGTTAATATTTTCTATATCTTTTCGGTACTAGATATAGAGAGATAAGGGATCCTATTCTGTTGGCCTTACTCAAGCAACACTCCCATTGCCAGTTTTGCCTGATTAAGGAATATAGGATGAGCCCCATAAAGCCTGTTCATGTAGCGCAGGGAGACCGCGTAGGTCTGACAAATAAAGTTTTAAATCCGCGCAATCCAATGCTCCGATTGCCATTGAGTTCACAGGGAGCAGTAACCAAATACCAAGGAAAGCCTTTTCCAGGACCATCGCAAACGCTAACGCACCAAGATACAGGGGCGTGCGAGTCTTTAAAGTGACACCCAAGCAAATCAAATTTGCAATTCTCCCCTTCCATTGATTGTATTTTCAGCAGTCTTGCATTTTTAAAGCTAAGCAACAATAGGTCTAATAAACGAATTCCTCCTCATGCTTGTTGGGTACTTTTATGTTGAATTGGGTAGAAGCCCATTTATTTTAGTGAAGCATTTCATTTTAATGAGTTCTTTATTCTCCTTTTTGCAGATTCCTCCCTTGCTATTTTAAAAAAGCTGTCCAAGACTTTTAAATATCTGCAACCCGGCAACAAAAAAGCAGGAAAAACACCACCACCACCAACCAGCAACCCTCGTGTAAAATGTGGGCCGAAAATCATGCATCCACCTACTATGGGAGCTGTGCCCTAGTAAGGTCGAAGCCGAGCCATTTTGGGTGAAATTGTTATGGGGCTTTTGTTTTAAGGAAATAGCCCGTAATGACTTTGGCTTGGGGAGTGAGAGAGCTAGGAAATATTGTACCTCAAGGCCCATGAAACTCCATTGTTTCCCAAAGGATGGAACAGAACAATGATATATGTTGTTGAGATAGATAGCTAGATAGATAGATTAGATTAGATAAAGAGAATATATATACACACACACACACAAAACATTTAAAAACAGTGCCCTGTGCAATCCTTTTATATATCCTTGATCCTATACACAGGGTTTTGTTCTGTTTTGTTTTTTTTCCTAACTGGGAGTAATTTTTTTAAAAATTTGTTATTCTGAAAGATCTCACTGAAACTCCAAAACTGCAAAAAGCTGGTTGGGAGACCCATATTTCACATGGCTTAATATCTGAAATAAGAAAAGCTTTCATAAACTTTATCCCTTTTCAAAATGCCTAGATTATTCAGAAACGCCTGTTCTTTCTTTCTTTCTTTCTTTCTTTCTTTCTTTCTTTCTTTCTTTCTTTCTTTCTTTCTTTCTTTCTTTCTTTCTTTCTTTCTTCATTATTGTAGCTTTCATCTTGTTAATGTATTGTGAGATGAATGTAAGAAAGAAAGAAAGAAAATATTTTTTAGAAAAATACTGGAAAATATAAGTAGGGAACGACCCTGAAGAGGCAGGGGGAGGGTAACCTAATAGATCTTTCCGTTGTCTAATTGCTATGATTCATAATTGATCGTTGTTGACTATGTGTCTCCCAGCTGCTAAGATTTCTTCAGGCTCCCTGGCAGTAGCGGGGGAAGGAGCAGGAACGCCTTACCTGCACGTCCTCCATTCCTGGGTGTCCGATGCCATGCAGAGAAAGGCTGTCTCCCATGCCGGAATCCAGGCCATGGTGTGCCGAGTGAAGGAGAACATCTGGCCGCCTCACTGAGTGGTAGTCCCGCCTGGGGTCCAGTCCCGAGAGCTGAGGCAAGGCGGCCCGAGGCTGTGGCAGCAGTGAGCCGGCTTCTGATCCCACCTCTTGCCTCTGCCTTTGTCCCCAAGGGTGCTGCTGGGGTTGATGCAAGGGGTTTAGGGAGTAAGGGTCATTGACATGGGAGTACGGGTCCTGGCTTTGGTGGTAAGGAAGAGGCTGGTAGGGGGGTGGGAAGTAAGGCGGCTGGAAATCCGAGGACGGGGTGTGAGACAACGGCGGGGCGCTGGAATAGGGTCCCTGGGAGACAGAGCCCAGCTGGGACAATCTGGAGCTGTGGCTGGGGACTCCATCATGCCGGTCCTAAAAACAAAAATGGGAAAGGAATAAAAAAAAAGGAAAGAAAAAAAAGAGGAAATGAAAAACAAATCACACCGCAAGATAAAATAAAATACGCATTTAAATAGACCCCTTAAATCCCCCGGACTCGAAATAGTCCAGCATTTCCTGTCCTGATCATGTAAGTTTCCAAGGACAGGCGAGAAGGGGGAGGTGGGAGAGAAATATACTAAAATGTCATAATTAAAAATGTAGGAGTGGTGTACTCTGTGTAGGTACAGTTTGTGGGGCTTTGATCCG